>NC_079557.1:5530075-5833105 GCF_015846415.1 Triplophysa dalaica
CTCAGATTGGATTGGACTACACTAATCCCTACCTGAGCCCGTTTAGGGAATTCCAGCGTTGGAAACATCACCCATCTATAAAATCAACCCTGGAAGGTGGCAACAGGATTGCATACGGAGCGAGAGCCCTCAACGAAGGAGGTTTTCAGGCATGTCGAAAACTTGGAGTACTCAATATATTATTCCCCATTTTCTCTTGTGTAGCATTTCACGTCCACTTTCTCCCCCTCTAGTCAATTCCTAAGCTGACGTTCCCGGGCGGCATGCTGATAGGATGCAGTCCGGGGTTCATGAACGTACCCAAGATCAAAGGCACTCACACAGCCATGAAGAGCGGCATGTTGGCGGCTGAATCTGCATTCAGGGTGATTACAGACGAGAATCTGAAGTCGGAAACAGCAGGTAGTGCGCACACACACTTCTTTGCGATTTTTTTCGAAGAACAACGCGTGCAATGTTAATGCGGTCTTGGTGTCCAAACCTTGTTTTTCTAAGGCTTGTAGTTCTGACATCTGTAAGAGAATTTGCTTTTCATCTATGTCCATTTTAAGGTTGTCGTGAGAATTTCTAATATTTTTCTTTCCTAAAAGTAGGGATGTAAGGATTCACCGTGAGTCGGTTGATTCAAGTCGGTTAAGATGTTAAATTAATTGCGATAGATGTTTTATACCACAGGGGCCGCCCTGCAATCTTGGAAAACAAAGATGTGCTCATATTTCTTATATATGTAAAATAGTTAGGAAAAGCATAGACAAAGTCTTCATTTGTTTGTATACTTATATTTTTAACTTGATTTGGAATGTTTTTTTATTAAAAAGTTGTTATTTGTCATTTGACATAAAATATTTTATTTGACAAAGAAATGTAGCATCTAAGAAATATTGAAAAGGCATTTGTTCATTTCTCATTTGGTTCAACTCAAAAACAATCTGAAGAAATCGTATCGTTTGATCAGTATTGTGAATCGAATCGCACCGTGAGTGAATCATTACATCCCTAAAAACAAGGATTATTATGGTTATATTAAATGCACTTTCCTGTTTCATTCTACTACAAAAATGACATGGAGTGAAACTTGTGTAAAAATGTAAATTGCTATCAACTGGCTATGTAAGGATGCACTTGAGGAATCATATTATTATCTGTCAGGTGACTTACGTCTGTAAATTGTTCTGAATGTAACTGTTGTTTGTTAGGACTTTATATTCCCGACTATGAAGAAGATATCAAAAAGTCCTGGATATGGAAAGAGTTGCATGCTGTGAGAAACATCAGACCATCTTTCCATAACTACTTTGGCCTATACGGTGGGATGTTTTACACCGGAATCTTCTACTGGATTTTCAGAGGAAAAGAACCGTGGACCCTAAAGCATAATGGTGAGAAGTTATTGTTTGGTTGCTTACAGCAATCTGTAATAGTTTTGTGTTATACTTTTTTAGTCTCGTTACAGCATGCATCTGGCAATGGCCGAAAAGATTAAGTGTTGCCTCCAATATTTTTTCATAATAGTATAGACTGTTTCATCGGATGCACGCGCCTGGCCCGAAGTTAAATTCCGGTCTGTGTTTGGTTATCTCTCTGGCTGGTAATTTTATATTTAATTTAGGGCTGTCAAACGATTAATCGCATCCAGGAAAAAGTATGTGTTTCCATTATATATGTTTGTGTACTGTTCATATTAATTTTGTATTTATAAAAACATACTCATACATGCATATGTTTAAGAAAAGTGTAAAATATTAAAAGTAATACACATTTATTTATAATTTAAATTGTATATAAATATATGTGTGCCTATTTCCCAAAAACGTGTGTATGTGTTTATAAATAAAAGATGTATATGCACAGTACAGAGAGAAATTATGTAAACACAAACTTTTATACTGGATACGATTAATAATTTGACAGCACTAATGTTGTTGTAGATTATTTGTATTAAATTAAAACTACTCAACAGTTATTGATTCTATGCTGATGTCTACCGTAAGTTAAGTTTTGACCACATAATGTTTATGTTGTTGCCACTGAAACTATCTATACAAATGATCTGTTGTACCGTAGGTCTGGATGCTGATCAGCTGAAGCCGGCTAAGAACTGTACACCCATAGAATATCCAAAGCCAGATGGAAAGATCAGCTTTGATCTTCTGTCATCTGTAGCTCTGAGCGGGACCAATCACGAACACGACCAACCGCCCCATCTGACACTAAAAGATGACAGCGTTCCAGTGGCGAGAAACCTTTCCATTTACGACGGCCCCGAGCAGAGGTTCTGTCCTGCTGGTATGTACTGTATGCATCTATTTTTGTGCTGCATCAACAATTTTGACTTAAAAAACACAGTTATTTTTTTAGTTGCACCCAACAATACATCATTAACTTCATGAATTCCTCGGCCTACTCGCCAGTGTTTACGCAAATCCGTTGTCGTACAATCGTGTGGTTCTACCTAATTGTATCTCTCCTTTCCTACAGGAGTGTACGAGTATGTTCCTCTAGAGTCAGGAGATGGCATGAGATTACAGATCAACGCGCAGAACTGTGTCCACTGCAAAACCTGTGATATCAAAGACCCCAGCCAAAATATCAACTGGGTTGTGCCTGAGGGCAGTGGGGGTCCAGCTTACAATGGCATGTGAATTCAGCATTAATTCATGTTTTTTTTAAATGGAGATCACACAAATCAAACCATATACCTTGGGACGTTTATACAACTTTCAGGGCTTTCCCTGTGTGAAACTGTTAAGAGTGCTTCTAATGTGCCTGAATGGAACAGAATTTCCTCACGTCTTTAATGACATGAAGTGAAGTGTAATTATGTCAAGTTGCTTTGCATATTTCAAGGTTGAATCTTAAGAATTTTATATGTCTTTATCGAAGGAACGTGTTGCAATAGTAAGGCAAAATGTTAAACTGTATGTTACTGTAATGTTGTGAACACAGGACCTTTATACGGCTTTGTATATATTGTCAAAGTTGATAACTAATTGGTAGAAATAAATGAATGGATTTAAATTTGTTGTTTCGCTTTCCACAAAACTACAAACAGTTTGTTTTAGAGTGAAAAATGTTTTATTTCATTGAACAGATTTGGATTAGATCGATTGCAACTCTGGGTTGTGTTTATATCGAACGTATGGACAACAGTTCATTGAACACATAGACAAAGAAATAGAGCCGAGGCAAACTAACAGGTTATTTTATTCAAAATATACTAAATCCTGCACAATAGCATTTAGATCAGCTTACTACAAATGCACATAAACTTCTCTTCAATCACTCGCGGACAAAACAAATTCATAATACAGAGCAAAGGTAGGTATCTCTTTCCAAACTGCATATTTAACTTATACTTTAGAGACTCATATCTAAAGCTTTTTTACTCTGTTCTAGACTGTAACGCTACGCAGAAAGCATAACCGTTTAAATCTCTGCAGGTAGGTCAGTGCGGCACGAGGTCAATGCGGTTTCCATTATGCGAACATTTTGGCGTAAATCTTCTTTTCCTTCTCCTTCTCTTCCTTCACTTGCTGCTTGACTTTCAGCATTTCACTTCCAATTGCTTAAAACCAAAGGGGAAAAGTTCAAAGAATAGCAACAACATTTAAAGTAATGAAGCACATTGTTTTGGGTTTGTAAAGAATGGATTTACCTTTGTCCTCTGGGGCAATCTCCTGTGCTTTCTTTAGATCGATCTGAAGTTTAAAAGTCAAAAGTCAGTAACAAAATGCTTTCACGGAAACTACAAACATGAAAAAAAAATCTATAATTGTAACACACTAATTATTTTAAATACATGTTCAGACGTGTTTAGACTGAACATTCGCTTTGTGAGTAGACCGAGCACCCCAGTGTCCATTTGTGTTAGGTAAATTCAGTTTATTCTGTATTTGGAGTAATTCTGTTTGACATTAAAGGCCCTCGAGTCGTGTGTATATGAAGTCTGACCTTTAGAATTTGCAGTTTAAATCTTTCCAAATTATTAACGCAAATCTAATTCCGATTATAAACATCCATGATGTTTCTTTATTCAAAATGTGTTGTTTTAGGTGTAAGACAGCGTCTACATAACTACCTTGCGTATACGATATTTAATACCTTTCTAATGTTTTTTGTTATATTTTGTTTGTAAATTGTATGCTAAACGTTTGTTAAACATTAAAGGGATAGTTCACCCAAAAAATACAATTCTGTCATCATTTACTAACACTCAAGTTGTAAAGAAAGATATTTAGAAAAATGTTAGCAACTGAGATTTCTGGGTCATCATTAATTTCCACAGTAGAAAAAACAAAAACACAAAACTAGATATTTTGAAGATTTTAGAAAAACAAAAAGTTTTGAGGCACCCCTTTATTTTATGCCTCAGAATACTGAGTTGCTAACATTTCTCTCAATACCGTTCTTTGCGTTTAACAGACCAAAGAAATGTATACAGGTTTGGAACAACTTGGGGGGAGGGGGAGTAATTCATGACAGAATTTTCATTTTGGGTGAACTATCCCGACTGATATGAAATGTGTAGTATTGGTACCATGGCCTTATTGAATTCCTTCAGTCCTTGCCAGGCCTGGGCTCTTCTGAACATCGCTTTAGTATTTGTCTGGTTCAGTTCCAAAGCCTGAGAAGTAACAAAAATCACAATTATCTTACAAACCTCAAAGAAAAACAGCCACGATGACGGACCCTTTCACCAAATTAGTCATTTGACCTCATTTCAACAACTCCCCTAAAAGACACAGCGCATCCGGCACACCATAAACAGTAATAAGTAATATGATTATTTCAAGACTTTGAACAGCTCAGATGTCATTGTAAAACATCTTCAAGTCTGGTACCAATTACATAATGTGTCTTCAAAGCATGTGGCCCTTTGCTTTTCATCCCGTTTAACCCAGATGCAACTGGACACTGTTCAGTGGGTTCAGATGTCAGGAGGTGGCGTGTTACCTCATCACAGCTCTCGATTGCTTCCTGCCAGAGCTTCAGTTTAAGTTTGCATGCGGCAGTGTTGAGAATGCAGCTCAGGGCAGTGGGTTCCAGTTTCTTCTGGGCATTATCATCCTCCAAGATGCTGCCGCAATGCTCCAAGTACCTGTGAATTAAAATAGCCTTGAGTGACAGTGATTCAGTCGCAATGTTTTATGGCCGAATAGTTAACCGTTCCTTACTCATAATAGTATTTTAAATCAAATGTTGAAATGAAGTCTGAAAAGCCGTCTCTTTAATGTCAGAGTGCAGGAGTAAAGTAAAACCTCAATCTAATGGCAGTTCATTGTTCACCTGAGAGCTTTTGTATATTTCTCGATGGCAGACTGCCATTCCTGAGCTTTGAAGAAGTTGTTTCCAATGTTCTTGACATCCTCTGCCACAGACAAGACTTTATCCGCCTAGAAAGACACAAAAATATAATGCAAGTTTTTACACGGTCTGCTTTCCACATGAGGAACTAAGCTGCGATACTACAGCAGTGGCCAAAAGTGATGTTCCAAATTTGGAAAACTGACGTCTTTATTCTTTATACATTATTCAATTATCGGCTAATGTTGATCATTTCAAAATGCCATCAATATATCACTTTTTTAATAGGGTGTGTATTGTACATGCAGGTATCAGACGAGATGCAGAAATAAACTCACATCTTTAAAGTCCACATCAGCATCCTCAGGGAAGACTGGGTATGCGTCTCCTGAGCCGTCACTTGGAACGATTCCCAAATCATCTCCCGGTTTGTGTTCTCCACACTCAGCAATGATGCAAGGCTAAAGGACCCACAGATATGACAACTACAATTAATCTAAATGTTCTGTTTACACTGCAGATATAAAAATATTCCTTTTCCCCATTGAGCACGAAAAGGTTGTCCTTTACAGCATCCCATACAGTGTCTTCTCTCTTAAAAATATGAATTCATCATATTCAGTGAGTTCACAGGTGACTGAATTTCATTACTGGTAAATCTTGATTACTGTGGCTAAATTCCTGTGAAAGAAAGATTTCAGACACACACGTCTTTAAAAACCCCTTAAGTCTCCTGTCAGTTTACATTTCTGTGCTTGAGAGTAAATGTTTGCATGCATTTGTCACCTTCACAGGATTTTCTTCCTTCGTTTCTATCCCCTCCAGCATCTTCACCACCCCCATTCCCTTCAGCACCTTGCCGAAGACCACATGTTTCCCATCCAGATGCGGTGTTGGAACAGTAGTTATAAAGAACTGGGAGCCATTGGTGTTGGGCCCAGCGTTGGCCATGCTGAGGAGACCTGGTTTATCATGCTGTGGAAGAGACGGCGGATTAATAAAGCACAAGTTTATTTCCCAAGAAATTCTGAATCATGAGTAAATGCCTCAGGGAAAGGCAACAAGTGGTGTGTTTGGTTTAGTTGTGCAATTATGTAAACAGAATTGTTAATTGATTTGATTCAATAAATAGTGTACAAGGCAATTTACCTCATAGTAAAAGTTTTCATCCTCAAACTTTTCCCCATATATGCTTTCTCCTCCGGTTCCATTCTGATTAGAAAAATCTCCACACTGGACCATAAATTTCTTGATGACTGAAGGACACAATATGAAAAAAATATGTTAAGTTCATTATATGTGTTCAAATGTAATTGTTTTCTGCGTCAATATCAGACAAACTGATGTTGTCTTCCATAATTAACATTCATTGAAAATTTCCAGAAAACCACGGTGCATCACATCATTCAACACATCTCCATGGAAACGGGAGGTGATGGCACTCACTGCGGTGAAATGGACAGCCCTTAAAGTGCAGTGGTTTGCCTGTGCTTGCCCCGATTCCTTTCTCTCCAGTACACAGAGCTCGGAAATTCTCTGCGGTTTTAGGGACCACGTCAGCGAAGAGCTCAAATACAATACGACCCACTGAAAAGAAAATTAGAAATAAACACAAAAAAATGTTAAAAGGAGGAGATACAACAGTATTGAGTTAAACTGGTTAAAAAGATGAAGTGTGATGGGGTCATTTCTTTTATGACGTAAATTTCAATATCTGTAACTTTTAGAAAAGAGAGAATGCTTGCTTATTTGTTTTAAGGGACTATTTCAATAACATTGTACATTTGACTGTTTTTTACTTTATTTAATTATAGTTTCGTTTTCATGCAAATGTCAAAAAGTAGATGAAAATTGTAAGGAAATGTAAGACAACACCGAGTCACGTGACAATGTCACGATGACATATCAAATTCAATGTACTTTTTTTAACCATCTTTTGAACATTTTATATCACACCAAGTTCTGTAATTCAAGCAGAATGTTTTAGAAAGAGACAAAAAAAGTATTATAACAAAACATTACAAAATGTATAACCTTAAGCGTCGGTCTAAAGCAACCTGCTTTTGTTAGCTATGACAATGGTTAACATAACGTTAGCAATTGTACTGATATTAAGAACGATTAAAATCGAAATCATTTCAGTTGTGTATTTGGAAACCATCACACCGCTTTTGTAAATAATCAATTGCATATTTAAGTTAAGTGCATGTATTTATTTTTGTGCTTAGCAGCAGTTCAGAGGCAGGTGGAACCGCACAGTAACGTTAAACCAGTAGCATGCACCCATTCAGCTTTTTTGTAACGAAAACCAAAAGATCCCAACCTCTTTCTCCACCGATATCTACATCAAAGTAAACGCGAGGGTTCTCTGGATTTCCAGGCGTAGAGGGTGACGGGTTAGTCATTTTATTTGATTATTTCTGAGAGAAAGATCCCTGTCCCACACGAGTCACTGGAATATTCGTTGAAAGCGCAGTGATGAACTTGTGAATGAGCACCGTTTGGTGTGTAGCGCCCTCTACTGTTGTGGAGTCTAATGCACAAAGAGGATAGAAAGAGGGTGCTGTCCAGTGCTGCCAGAGGATGTTAACAATATTTAATGTGCTGTTTTAAAGTCCCTGTAAGTCTGTGAAGTCACATATATACACCGCCAGTGCATTTTGTTCATATAAGATCTGGTTGAATGGGAGAAATAACTTTAAACTTAAAAAATAAGTCACTTGGTCACAATAACAACGCTCTAAAATAATTGTGCTATATAGCACTCAAAGTGGTTATTTGCTCCTAATCATAGGGAAACCACTTTAAGTGTTATGTAGAACCATAACTTGTAGCTTCATTGGTTCTTTAGAGGTTCTTCGGTGGCTCTTTGGGATGACTGAGGTGCTGCATAGGACCCCTGTAGAACCCTACAGCACCACTTCCATATAAAGAGATAAGCCCTGTATGGTTTACTTAAGCCACCAAGATATGGTTCTATACAGCACTTGAGGTGGTCCCCCTGATTACGAGCCAAGAACCACTTTTAGTATAAGCACCGTTTTTTTTTTTTTTTAATTTGCGTGGTGGAGGGTGGGACTTCTCCATGATCTGGGGGTTGCACTTTTCCCTGTTCATAAGAAAGTAAGGTGACTTGTTAATATTTTAAGTCTGTGGCAGTAACCTGCTAGGTTAAAAACATTTAATTTATTTCACAGTAAACATTTAAAAATATATTTTCTTTTTGTGTCATCTAGTTTTTAACATGCTATTATTTTACATTTATGTCAAAGTGTTTCATTTTTTGGCAGTCCAAACTAAAGTTAAATGTAACTGGGGTGTGTTTCTCTGAGGGAAAACACTGAAGAATCCTCAGACCAGGTTCTCAAAACAGCTTGCCAAAATCTATCAAAAAGGCGAGAATAGCAGCTGAATGGGGTCATGTGAGAGTCAATGTAGGATATTGAGAATCGCTTGAGAAGGTTGTCTGCCATTATTAAGTGGGATTGAGCACTGATACAGACAGGGATAACATTAAAACCTACTTTTAGCTGCAGGATTACTACATTCTACCTCATATCAACAGTCTGAATCTTAAGTGAGTCTTGCTAAGAGGATTTGGGCTTTATTCCCAAGTTACAACAAGCTCCTAACAATATCAAGCAGCAATTAAATTACATTTAAAATAGGATAAACTGCAAATTAAATGAAGAGATTGTCCTGTTTCTTATGAGATGAGATTCACAAACATGTCTTGTAGTTTTTCATGTTGTTTCTCTTGCAAAATGGTGTTTAATCACACGATCTGTGATCCTGGTTTTTGATGTAATTCACATGACTATGACCATATAAATGAAAATATATGTGACATTTTTGTAAGAGGTTTTGGATATCACTTTACTATTCCATTACATGTAGAAGCAGAAGAAGACAGAAAATGTATTTTAAATTACAATATTTTTCAGAAGAAGAACAGATTTATCATAGAGCTGACACAATGTAGGTGAAAAGCTGTTTAATGACCACAAAGCATCCAGAGTGAAAATTATTTGACTTCATGGTCTCATTTCATGCTCTGCATTTCCCAAGTCAATCCATACTATATTTGGGGGAAAGTAACGCTGTCTGTTTGAACTATCTCTGTGTACAATGACTGTCTCTGTAAGAGGAAAGAAAAACTCATTTAGCAAAATGTGTGATATACATTTTGAAACATTGAAAAGTTAGTTCAGTATTCCTTGTCATGAATATCTCTTTGAGACATGGCGTGAGAACCCAATTGCAGGCAGGACTCAGACGTGGGGGTAAACAAGGGAATTTATTAACAAAGAAACACAAAACAAAGACCCACGATGGGGTAAAACAAGACAGGATAACAATATAAACTTTAACAAGGACAAGAACACTAACTAACTAGACTATAAAACAAACACTTGAAACAAACACTAAACTAACACTTACTATAAGGGAGGAAACAGGAACAAGATGACAAGCATAGAATAACGTTCAGACGAGGACCAGGTACATCTACAATGAACGCGCACAGGACAATGAAACATGAGGACTCTTTATAGGGAAGACAGACACAGGATCATAACGAGCAACAGGTGCTGGGGATTAGCACTAAGGAGAGGCTGACGAGGAACGAGATGTAGGGAACAATGACGAGACACGAGAAAGATCACTCAATCTCACACAAAACCATAGGTTATGCCATGACTCCACTCAAACAACAAGAATAAACATGACATGATAGTGGAATCATGACAATTCTTTATACAACTCAGTTGTAAGTTTATTCATTCAACATATATTCTATACCTCTTGCTCTTGTCTATACAGTATATCACCCTGTTTAGCCGGAACTGCATTGTTGTCTTCGCTTTGTCTATCATGTGTGCAGGGCAGTTGCTTGTCCCGAAACTGGGGCGAAGTGTGCCTGTGTGCAAGTGTTGAATTATTTATTACATGATGAGAAAATCTTCCTCTTCATCCACTGTATTTCCTGCCAGAGAAACCCATCACCATCGAGTGTAATGAGAAGAGCAGGGGAAATCTAACCCCCATAGCGTCTACTGTTGTGTTTTGAGCTTACCACTGGCTGTGAGTTACTCCGTCTGCCACAGAGTGACATTTGTCAAACTGAAGGAAAATAAAGAAATTATAATTATCAATAGTATACAATTGATCTAAAACATAAAGCACATCTGTAACCACTTGCCCCATTCTATTATGCTAAAAGTGAATAGCAAACATAATTCAACCTTTCATCTTGACCCTTATATTATATAATATTATAGGCTGTAATATAATACAATACAACACAATGTAATATTATTAGACAGTATTGTCAACCTTATTTTGTTTGCTGTGGATAACAGTCCTGTTAAGATGACTGGAGTACTGAAGACCCCAGCCCACCTCCCCGGTGTAGCAGTGCTTCGGTAATGGCGGGGTCGACTGTGGGGCAGCCCGGAAAAGGTATTCGAGATCCCTCGTGGCATCTGGAGATAAAGCACCGATTCCAATGCTGCGGGGAAAATAGTCCAACCTGGGACGGTAATCTCCGACGCCGTCTGGTCCTTGATGGCACCAAAATGTAGTCTATCACTTGAGGGTCATTCCAGAAAATTCACAATTATTTATCATAAACGCATTCAGAGTCCTACGTTATTGTTTACCTGTGAAAAGTACTCTTTGTCCAGTTTCCTGTTGAACCCGCTTCATTATCCGTATAATAATTGTAGATAATTATATAATGAATGGTGATCCGCTATCTTTGTAAAACAAGCTCGAGAAAAGAGGTCACCGTCGCGCGCTGTTACCATGGTGCGTTTCCACACAACCCAAGTGGTAGACGTTATTTTATTTTTTATTATAAAGTTTAACCGATGCAAATTAGTTCAAACCACTGATGTTTAGTTTTTTTTTAGGTGAAATAAATAAACACTAACTAAGAACATCAAAAACAAACACTGCAACAGAATAACTGTCTGTAAAGCAACACAAACAAAAAATATGTTGTCCACAATGAAATATTCTTAATAATAAACAGGCATAATAAATGCAATTGCAAGTTAGAATGTCATCCTAAAAGCGTGCAATGGAGAAAAAAATGGGAAACATCACAGAAATTACAATTGTTTTGACATAATATATAATATTATTATAAAAGTATAGTGGTAGTTTAAATTGTAATGGTTTAAATGGAAACTATATGGGTCTGGTATGTGTTAGCTTAATTTGTGGACGGGATAAAGCATCAATAAGGCCTAAATCCTATTCCAAAAGCCCCCAAACACAATATACACACACTTATGTTATGGATTTTATTGTTACTTTTCATGGAACCCTCACAATATCCGTTTTTCAAGGGTTATCTACACACATATTCTCATCCACCCATCCATCCATCCATCAGTTGCACTCTCATAAGATGAATAAAAACAGTGATGCGTATAAATGATTTATAAGCTCATGCTTTTCTATTGTTCCACCCTAACCGATACAACCCAGAGGTTTACTTTCCGAAGGCTGTAATTCATGTTTATTGCAGTGGATGGCGACAGAGCTCCGTGCGCTTTCTTTAAACCGTACAGCGGGCGCGTTATTATGCTGAATAGACTCGCCCATCAACCCTCTCGAGGCGGTCGGTCACCATGGTGGTGGCAGACAACAGCGAACCCAGACAGCGCACCGTCCGTCGCTTTCACAAGCAAAAGCACCCGTTATAAATGTTGTCTCTGACCCTCCGCTGGTTTGCAAACGGATTAAAATGGACAATCACGCGACACATGGATTGCATTTTCTTTAAAAGCGGAATTTTGAAGAAGATGGAATAGCGAACGGTGGACAAACGGAATGCTGAAAAATGCGCACATCTGCGTAAAATCCAAACCCGCTGCTTCCTTGCTCAAGCGTTTGAGCGACACGAGACACGGTTGTCAACCCACAGCGAAGCTTCAGCGGCTGGAAAGGGAACAGCAGACCGCCTGGTCTTGTCGGATTTGGACCAGGGACAGTAAGAAAGCTCCGGGCTTAGGCTGTGGCCTCGGGACAGAATCTTCACTCTGCGGCTGCTCCCGAGTATAGAAACTACAGCGCTTTTGTACAGTTTCAATTCCGAGAATCGTTTTGGATTATTTCACTAATTTAACTGTTTTCAAAACCATGGCGTCCTATGTGGATAACAGTTTTCGGCAGGCGGTCATGGTGATTCCGTCAGAGAGGACGCAACAGGTCAGAATACAGTCTTTTATTAGTCATTTATTGTGTGTGCTAGTTGGTAAATGTGTACAGGTTCACGCATTCTAGGAGCCTAATGCGTTCATGATGCACGTTTGTAACAGATAGACTAAGTTTACTGTGTCACAATGTTGACAGTATTTCATACGTAAGTGTGTAAAATTCCGTCCTCAACTTATTATTGTATAGTCGTGATGTATTGTGGCGATGCGGTTTTTGTGTATTTTGTGTCGTGTTTTTATTTTTGCACGGTTTGCATAAACATACAAAGCGTTGCCAACTTTAAATGTAACAGTTGCAGAGGACATTCCGGTTCTGCTATGTTTCGGAAACTATTTAATAAGACTTACAGACATGGTTTCGTGGGATGATTATTCATAAAAGTGCTATTGACCCGTTATGCGGTGTGAAAGACGATGCGATGACATTATCCTTGCACAGTCTCCACCCTTTTACGTAGCTTAGCCGGCGACAAAGTGTATTTTTTCATTTCTTGGCTTTCCACAAAGCTCTCGATACATGTAAATGTCACAATGCATTTGTAGTTCTGTGAGTTTTATTTTTGAAAGCCATTGTATCCCATGTAATGATTTGTGGACGCTATAAATCGATAACAATTAAATAATGTGTCGTGCACTTGAGGTGACCGGTGTAATGCCGAGAAATGAACCCCTTCCATATTATACCGGCAGCTTTGTCCGACATAAAGGAAGCTCCACGATCCATCTCTTTCACATCTGTGTATTTTTTAACCTCAGCTTCTGTTGTTTTAATGGGTTATATTGATTCTCATATTGGGTACGTTAACCGAAAAAAGCCATGCCACTGCCAGTGTATGAAAGTGAACATAAATGTATCAAAACGAGCTGACCTTCTTCACCCCCATACAAAAATGAACCATTCTTTAACTGCACTACTAACCATAGGTTTTTCTTTGTTGTTTATTTGTTCCACAATAACCATAGTTTAACCATAAATGTGCAATAAAACTATGGTAATACAAGTGATAACTAATCTACATTGGTCACCACACGTTCAATGGTTAATTTTCGTAAGGGCACATGTACTAAGCCAATCACGCAAATGTTCAATGTGAAAATTAAAGCTTGCTCAATAAGCCTTTTACATCTGATTGTGCCCGAAGACGTGACGAACTGATTAGGAAATCTCTTTTGTTTGGAAGAGCTGATTTTGTGCAATAGAAACAATTATGCATTAGGAACCCGGTTGTTTGTTCCCAGATTTGACCGCTACAGACCATAGAGATACTTGAGGGTCAGTATATGGCATTCATTAGCGAATGCAAGAGCAGAACACTGATTTCCTAAAGATTGCGTGATATTCCTGGTCTGTTCTCATTGAGTGATGGAGCCTTTAAATCTTCCTGGGTTCAGTTCAGAGTTGGCCACTGTTCAGCAGTCCCTGCGAATCAGTGATCGGCAAGTTTTTGAGTTAGGGGGATACTGACGCCTGAAGACCGAATGAACCACACCTATAGGCTTGAGGTCCACAAGAGAAATGATCACTAGATGGAAATGTTAAACTGAAATGTGCTTAAGCACCCTTAGTATGTAAACCCCATAAATCAGGGAATTCTAATGGAGCTTGAAGCTCATTAACAGCAACAGCCTCAGTTTGCTGATGGAAGGTGTAAAAGAGAAATGAGATAAATTAGGTGATTTTGGGGGAACTGTGGATTTTGGACAGCAGATGGGTAGGTATGCAGGGTCAGGATGATATAAACTGGTCAGTAGATCAAAGAGCTGGAGGGCACATTTCTTATTGTTCTGAAGAGCCTTATCTTCAATTAGGTGAATGAGAAGTGAGGATGCTAAATATATCTGTCTGCCTTCATCGAACAATGTCTGGTTGTGTTTGTTTTCGATGCCCACAAGTGTTATAAAAAGCCGGTCATCCCGTACTGATGGTTTCCTTCCGACAACTTCCTTCCTTGCTTTCACAGAAAGAGGAAGTGCATCACAGGTCTGTCGGAGGAGCTTGACAAAGCCGAAGAAGTCTTTTTTGGTGTTTGTTTAAAAGAAATCCTCCTGCACCCGGTTTCTTTGTTTTTCTCTAATGAATCTGCTTTGTTTGCACCATATGCCAGTCAGTGAGCTCCAGGTGTCTGCAGATCTCTTTTAAAGGGGTAGTGCAATCAAAAATGAAAATTCTTGCATTGTTTGCAAAAAGTCATTTGGATTGGGAAATTGTCATGAAAATAATGTCACAATCCAAAACAATGCTAAGAGTCACTCAGTTTTCATGTGAAATGTTCACACATATTTCTTGCAAAAGTTTAAACATGATGCAAGACATTTCATATCTGTAGACGTGTATCTGGCCTTCCTCTCGGTGTAAGCATGTTTTTTTAAATCAATTTTCAACAGTTTGCAGTAAGAACAGTTGTTGTCATGACCTCAGGACTTTGCTTCTGTGGCAGTCTTGCTTTTGCAGCTGACCGAAGTCACATGCCTCCTATGAATGGAAGTCATTGCCTTTACACAATCGGTTGGACACATACTGTACAGTGAACAAAGACTGGTTTGAGTGACATTTCCCATCTCAGTTTACACAAAAAGAATAGACTGACTGACCATAGAACATAAACATATAATGACAACTGGGATGTTAATACCAGAACAAGTGTCATATCATTATTTCTGTCTGTCATTGACCTGAGAGCTGCTTTCTATAAATATGCTTTACATAACAGCCCAAGAAATACAGAATATTAAAGGGATAGTTCAGCCAAAAATGAAAATTCTGTCACCATGTACTCTCGTCATATCAATTAAATTTGACTTTTTCCTTCTGTAGAACACCAAAGAAGATATTTTGAAGAACGCTGTTAACCAAACAACATTTGACTCCATTGACTTGATTGTGTATTCTATGGAAGTGAATTGGGAACCACCTTTGTTTGGTCATCAGCATTCTTCAAAATATCTCATTTTGTGTTCTGCAGGAAACAGAAAGTCATACAGGTTTGAAGTGACAAAAGGCTGAGTGAATGAGAACAGAATTTTGAATACAGAATGCCCCACCATGTCCCTTCCGGCGGTTTCTTTGCTCCTCACGTGGACGACTTGTGTCATAGCGGAGCTCATCTTCATCCCCGCTTTCAACAGATCACTTTGATCGGCTGTTTCTCTGCTCTGATCCATTTGTTAGCATGTCTCCTGTGATCTTCAGAAGATGGAAACTCTCGCTCTGAAGCTACAGGCAAAGTACACATGGATCTCTGAATCTCTTGCTTTACAAATCATGAGTCAATACACCTATCAGGCTTTAATTAGAGGAGCTTGCTTAAGCAAACTTTACTGTTTCTGTCACTCACAGGTTTGCTCAAATATACCGGCAAGGGATGGAATCAATATATTCTGAACACATCCCTCTCTATCAGCACAACTTGACACTTGTTAAGCTTTTTGAGATGCCGTTTTGTGTCGTGTTAGATATTTGAGAAATGTCTTATGTGGCATCTTTCATGTGCGGTATGACAGCAATCTGTGTAATGCTCTGTGCTGTAACTGACGTGCATTGTGTTATTTCATGGCTTTTATCGCCCATAGCATTCTGATGAAAAGAGTTCAGACGGCACAACACTTCAGCAGCAGTACAGAAATCTCAAGGTCTTCTAAATTCATTTCTCAGACAGAGAGCAGCAGAGACATTCTTTCTGATAGACCAAAAACAGTCAGATTGAAGCGTTTAAGTATCTTGACGCTTAAATGTCGGATATGTTTTGGGAAGAAAACCCAAACCTGATAGCAAGTAATCTGTGGCTAGATTTCCTGATGGGATCAATGGAGAAACTACAAAACCGGGCTGAGATTACTGATTTAAATTTCCTACCGTCGTAATCCACTCTGCGCTTTACCACTTCAGCATCTGTGAATGTAGAGCAAAGCATTAGCTGATTAATTACCTGCGGTGGGCTCAGGATTGTTTACAAAGCGTCTTTCATTCAGTGTAGGCCAGCATCCAAAAACACCATATAAGAGAGAATCTCCATCCACGATCTGAATTGAAAATATTACGTTTTTTGCACATAGAACTGGTGCTACAGAGGGTTTAAGGTTTATAGCACATGCCAAACAGTTGTACAGGTAACACAAGTATAAAAAGTATGTTATAAAAAAAAACACTAATGTTGGTCATCACATAAATAGACTTGTTAACATTAATGTTTAATACAAATGGATCAATAATGGCCATATTATTTTTAGTTTACCCATTTTTTATTGTTCTGTGTATTCAATTTTTTACTTACAATATATTTGTCCACAAAAAGATACTGTTTGTATGATATAGTATTTACTAGGCCTATGGTAAACTGCAGTGAACTCTAAATAATATAGTGTTTTGAACCTTACTATATTTAAGTATACTACAGTTTGTCAATTTATATATAAGGTAATATTGTTACATCCCTATGATTCATCTATAAGATTTTAAGCTGTTGTAATAGGTAACCTATAGTGTTGATGTAATTCATTGTGCTTTTCCACACTGCATGTGTCCAGTGCACTTGGCTATGCGGAGGAGCAGATCAGATACATGAGCCCAGTATTGTATTTCTCCTCTATCATGAACAATGGCACATGGCCAGACAGAAAGCACTAGTGATGAGGTCATATTCCCTTCGCTCTTTATGGCTCCTTGGACCTGTTTATGAGTTTCAGCAGTGGTTTTATGATGGCGAGGATTTAAGCCAGGTGATGCCCTGGCTGACTGCCCGGCATGAATAAGTGAGATTTTTCTGTGATCTAAAACCTAGTGAGATAGCTACTTTGCTGTCCACAAGTTGCTTCCTTATAAATCCCTATTTAAGAACACAAAGTCATATTTTATTTACTCTCATGTCGTTTGAAATGTGTATCTGACTATTTCTTCTGTGAAACACAAAAAGAGGTATTTTGAGAAATGTCTCAATGTCTTTTTTTTTGTCCAAAATGGAAGTCCATGGAAAATCTTATGTTGTTTCATGTGTTCACCACTAACAATGGCACAGCTGTGATGCTTTCTAATCCAAACTAATCTAATTCTGAGTGGAATCCATGACAGTTTGACTTTAGTTTCACACCGATAGAGGAGCTTTGTTGTTGAACTGGGCTGAACCTCTGCGTGGAGTCCCCTTGCAGCTACTCATCCCAGGTTCATTTCTTAAATCAGTGAGATTACACCTCATCCTAACTCACGTCGGTCTCTATCAGTTGATGCGATGCTTACTCTTCTTCACCTCACGGATGTTGAAAGCAGAGTTTGTGGCAAAGGAGTTTCAGCTTTGCCGTCAAAGTGTTGACCTTTGAATTTAGTCATTTAAAGGGACAGTTCACCCCCCCAAAAAAAATGTCATCATTTACTTACCCTCGAGTTGTTAAAGATCTGTATACATTTCTTTGATGAACACAGAGATAGATATTTGGAAGAATGCTTGTGACCAAACATTTCTTGGCCACTGTTGAGTACCATAGTAGGAAAAATTACAATGGTAGTCAAAAGTGCCCCAGAACTGTTTGCTTTCCTACATTCTTAAATATCTTCTTTTGTGTTCAACTGAAGAATAGAGCTTTAAAATGAGCGTTCAAAACCATAAGACTCGGCAAGGACTGATATTCCCTATATGTCTGCTTCATCTTTCCTACAAATCAGTCTTAAAATGCAAAGACAGGTGGATGACTCAGTGGAGGATCTCAGCCTCATCCTTAGATGAAATCTTTCGTCCACCTTTTTTCTTTACTCTAGTTGTTTCTTTATTGTTATATTTGTGGTCTCAGGTCTTGTTTGTTAAGCTTTGCCCTGTCACACTAGGCACTATTGTGTGACTATTCTAGTCCTAATCCCCTGTGTCTAATAAAACCAATTAGCTTAAGCCCGTCTTCACTGGACCATTTGTGTTTGATCGGTACTGTAGAAGGTTTCAACTAGGTTAGAAACAGGAAAGCCTTTATGTTGCCCCATGATAACAGACCTCTGCTATTGGGAGCCAGATATACTTCACAACTGCAGATCACAATTATCCATAAAGTTGAAGGGTCCAATGCGATCAATTCATAGTCATTCTTTTTTATCGGCCTGCGAAGCACATCTTTTCCCAATCATGTGATAAATCCCTAAATGTGAGGCTTTATGTCATATGATTCGGAAATAAAGATTTTTTGAAAGCAGCTGCTTGTTTAAAATTGATGTTACTTCACATTACAGGATTATGTTACACATCTGATTATCAGCTCCTACACCTGGTCATCGCCTCTGCGCTCCTGATACGTGGGTGTCCAGACCAGGCTGTGAATGTGTACGCCTCACACACTGCTCCATTGTGTCCAAAGCATATTGTGCATTCGCATAATCACCAGTGATGTCTAATGGAAAGCTGTTATAATGTGCGTCAGCTTTAGTTTAGCATTATGCTAATAAGAGCGACGTTTGATTGTGGTAAAAGGGAAAAGGCCGGTCATTTATCCTCGTACGGGCCCCTTAAGCTTTGTGTCATTGAACGAGGGCGGCCTCAGTACAGTAGACCCCTGTTGAAATCGGCTATCGCTTGTCACAACTAATCAACGTCAGCGTAATTATTCTGTCATGTTGAGTAGTTACTTACTCCGCTAAGGCTTGTTCAATAGAAAGCATGAAAATTAGGCCGGTTTAGTGAGTGTGACAATATACGAGACCGTAACATTATTAATGGAGTCATACTTATTTATGCCTCACTCCAGGGACTTGGTTAAGTCAGTCGTGAGTACTCAAAGGAACAAATGTTTGACGAAAAAATATAATATAACAAAGAAATTCAGGTCAAGATGGGGCTTTAAAGGGTTTGGTTTAGACTAACATATAAACTTTGTTGTTGTTTACTCGCTATCATGTTGTTAAATCGTATGACGATTTCTTTAAGGTTAGCAGTTTGCTGAATCTCTTCTTTCCCGCACAACAGAAGGTGACAGAAGTCAACTCTCATTCTTTTCGTAGCTTGACAGCTCCCGTTCATACTGAATGTGGAAAAGCAGAGTGAAAGCATCTTTCACAGCTCTTGTGTTTGTGGTACAAAAGAAAGAAAGTCATGTGGATTTGGAAAGGATATGAAAGTGAAAGGCCCAAATAATGGGTGAGCTGATCCTCTTAAATATACTGTAGCGATTGGATGATCTAATGAAAATACGAAACGTATCGGATCTGTTTCTATACTATTCCTGATGTGAGTTTCTGTGGAGCTTTTTTAATTGAATTGTGGGGCAACATCCTGAGGATGCAGACTAAAATAGCATAATCTGTTCTTCAGATGCCTTCACTGTGAGCTTCCAGGATAGTGTCACACAATGACCTCTTGTAAACCAGAAGGAAACTCTGAGCCGGCCAATCAGACGAACAATTGAGTAAAGTGGTAACAATCTAAACATTGAAAAATGTTGTTAGAATTAAACAAAGCTTTGTGTTGATTCTGATGCATTCATTTGAGCAAGATTGCCTTGAAGTGGTCGTCAATAAGTATTTTTTCCCCTATATTGCAATCTCAGTTAATCACATTTTTACTGGGTCAATTGTTGTAGGCTGACAAAATCTTACCCAACAGCTCAGATATAAATCATTACTATAAGCTTACCGTGGCAAAAAGGGGGAAAAATAAGACAAATTTGAACTATAGTTTGAACTCATTTGTTTGTGTTGACCCAAGCAGTTACAGATTGCCGCTTTAATGCTGAGGAGTCTGATCTGTTTTAGCAAATCTGCTTGTTTCAACACAGCACTTTTCACATTAGTTAGTTAAAGGTCCAGTGTTTGAAATATAGCGACATCTAGCAGTGAGGTTGCAAACTGCAACCAACGGCTCACTCCACCACTCCCCCTCCCTCTTACAGCACTTCGGCTATAACAGCACTAAGATTTTGTTACGTTTTTGCTTCTTTGCCGAAGGAGATAACATATTTACAAAATGCGCTCAGTAGAGCAGTTTGTCCGTTTAGGGCTACGGTAAAAACTACATGGCAAATTCCATGTAAGGGGACCTGCGGTATATGTAAATACCCTCATTCTAGGGTAATAAAAACATAAAGCTCTCTAAAGACATCAATATGTACATTATATAGTGGATTTCTGTCAATAGATAGTCCTTTATATCACACGTTGCACCTTTAAAAGAAATGACAAGCGCAAAGGTATACTTTTTCCAAACAGTAGGCTACCCCCGCGTGACAGCTTTTATACTTTTTTCGGACAGTGTACATGTTCTGTATGTATCTAACGTTTCCCACCGTATGAACGAATGTGTATATCTTATACACTTCTGTTTTTCGGGACCTACTCAGGGTTTGCTCTTCCTTGCTTTCTCCACCAATTCAAATTCTATGCATCGCATTGTCTTCAGAGGAGGACTATGTACCCCACAGGCCTAAAATATGCAGCCAAATACTCTGAATGCTCCGAAAGGAGCGCTTTGTCTCTGAGTCTCCTAGCAACTGAGTGGACCAGAATGGGGGAATAGAATACAGAGAGAGACTTCAATTGATCCGCTATTGTCACTCGCCTAAACGCCGGCCAATAGCTGTACAGACGGGTTTTGAGAGTTCGCGGGAGCGGAGAGGAAAATAGCTGGGCTGAAAACAGGATTAGCGTGGAGTTGGGATTTGGACATAGCCCTTGGCTTTTAACTGAGACTCGACTGTCCCTGATGTAGTTTTGATGATGTAGCACATCCAGGGCCGCGGAACAGTGCTGTTTTGCCTACATCAGCATCTGTTGTTCTTCATTTAATAGTCGGGGGAGAGAAAGAACAGCATGCCCTTCCATAACTTGAGTGTTTTTTTATCCAGTTAGCCCATCTGCTATTTGTTGATGAAGTTATGTGTCAGAGGAACACTGTGATGATGACGTCTGCAGGACCAGTTTGGTGGTTTCTTTTTTTCATTATGAAGTCGGGCTCTGTTTCAGTTTCAGTTTCAGTTTTTTTATTTATATAGCACACATAAACACAACAAAAGTTGACCACAGTGCTTTCCACAGTCAACAAAACTCAAAAAAAAAAAAGACAAATAACTAGATGTTAAAGGCACAGGACCACAGATAGACCTTTAGCTTAGATTTAAATAGCTGGATAGAGTCTATGTTTGGTGTTATCACAGCCGGACTCATTTGCCACCGTGACATTTAAGATCATGTAGATTCTAGCAGACGTTGTTGAACTCAACATAAAATGAGTTAAGTAATTTTTTATTTGAACATTTTATTTGATTATTCCCTCAAACACAAGCTGTCGGAACCACGTGTGAGAGCTTTTACAAACAAGACAGATGGAGACTTTTTTTTCCCCAAATCAGTGATCATCTTCCATGCTTGTTATATGGAAATGTTTCAGATGTTTGTCTTAACATCTTTATTTGTCTTTGTAAAGATATAAGGTTTAAATAACCATATAAAGGTATAAAGGTTTGACTTGAAAGTAAGTCAGTGATGAACTGCTCAAGTAATTTCCCACTTTTTTAGGTAAAAAATGATCTCATCTTCTCAAGATGATCATCATGCACTGTCATGTAACACAACAGTCATATTGTATTAACAAAAACTTCAATCCCAGACACAGAGCTGTGATGTGGTTAAGTGTTGTTGTCTAGAGGCATCTTTTAAAGAGTGTATTGACTATTTGTCAGTGTGGTTTTAATGGTATTAGACCATTAGGAAGATTTCACATTCTGTTAGAGTTTCTTTACACCAGATGATAGGCATAAAACCCACATTTTTTACATTTGTCTCTGGTAATCTCATCACAAGCGGAGAGCACCGAATGCAAGCGGGGGCCGAGGAACGATGTAAATACCAGGTGTAAATCTGCCTGCTTCTGTTAAATTGAATAGGATAAAGCTATTTATGTTTATTTTCTATAGTAGGTAATGTGTAGTTAATTCTACATATTGTACGGAAACTTTTCAGTTGCTATACCCCAACTTTGTTTTTTAACTCGCTAGTTTCTGCTCTTATCGCACAGCACTTGTTAAAATATCCTTTGAGTTATTCTCTTCATCTTTCACTTTTAGAAACACCGACATAATAATGATGGCAGCTTGTTCAAAGGAAAGCATGCTGCAGGAAGTCTTGTTTTAACAGCGCGCCATCTTCCCTTCTGCTCTTCTGGCACTGAAGGATCTGATCCTGATCTTCTCTGGTTGTTCTGCATTATTTAACGCGTGTGTTGTGCTGTGTGATGACTGTGATGTTCGCAGATGCCGCGCCTGTTAATGAGACACTGTCTGCTGTTTATTTTTGCGATGTTTTTAATTTGATGGCCTTCTACCACTTTTGTGAAAGTTATACGTGGACATTATGACCAAAATCTTTGCATTTTATGAGATGTCTGATATCGCAGTAACAGCCTTTATCGCAGTAAATGCCTGAAATGTTGTATATACCCTAGATTTTGCTTACCATGGTTTTACTATAGTAAAATTGTATAAACCATGTTTTTTAGAAGATTTATTACTGTAATTGCATGATCATAGTTTAACTATGGTTGGACCGTAGTAAATGTGTGGTTACTATAGGAAAACCATGGGTTACCATGTAACGCCCATTTCTGATAACCTAGTGAATTAAATACTTTATTAACTCTTTCACCGCCATTGACGAGTTATCTCGTCATTAAAAAAAACGCTTCCCCGCCAAAGACGAGTTTTTACGGCAATCAGTGTTTGTACTGTTGTACAGCAGGTGGCCCTATTACACACTGGGAAAAAGAATCCCAGAACCTAGAACGTATAGGTTTTAGCGGTTTTTAATGATTGTTCTGAGTGTAATCTGGGCGGAATCTTTGACAAAAAACGTTAATTATCTCAGCTGTTTAATCAAAATGATGCATTTTTGAAGAAACCTACCCAAATCTACGGAGTGATAAAAGACGAACAAATGAAGATGGAAGAATACGGTTTCTTTTGTTTAAAAGCTGAGACTCTGTTCTTTCATTTGACATATTGTTTGTCCATATATTCTTTACAGAAAATTAAAGTTCCATTAAGAGCCATTAAAGTTGGGTGAAAATGTAAAAAAACGCTGGCGAAGGCTGGCAACTTTTTTAAAGAGGCTGGCGGCGAATGAGTTAAGTACAATAAATTGAAAGTAAAGAAACTCAAACAGTTGAACAAATCGTAGGAGGACAGGAAATAATTTGGGCGGCTTAAACTGTGCAAAAAATATATATGGCACAGAAATGTTTTTAAATAGGTTTGCTTCGGCTCTTTATCTCAGATGCGCTCTGACTCTTGACAGCAGCAGACTGGACCATCGCTGTTAATTATTCACATTTATTTGCTGCATGAATAATGCAGCCGCTGGCAGGACCGCCAGCTCCAGTCGCAAACGCTGCACTATCGGCGCGTGAAAGGTGTTGACTCGACAGCAGGAGGTGTCAGAGCAGAACTGAGACCCACAATCATCTGCCGGGTCATCACTTCCTGTTGTTGTCTTCTAATTGGCCAATTGCAAACGATATGATTTGCAAAGGATGATGCTAATGCAGTCTTATCTTTAAAATAGTAATCAATCTACCGAAAATACTATAAAACTTCTCACTTTCATAAGGCTTTAGTGCAAGAGAAATCTGTCATCCTTTATGAAAAATAAACATGGTCTTACTATAGTAAAGGCCAGTTCATAGTTCTCTAACAAATGTCATGGTTAGGAATCCTTTAGTAAAACCGATACATTTATGGTTGTAACTGTGGTTGCTGTAGTAAAACTATGATTTATTTCTTCAGATCTAGCAGTTTCACTCTTTACACCTGGTTGAGGATCAGCTCTCTCATGTAAGAGGACACGTGAAACCCGGTTAGGTTTCAGCATGTGAGGCGCCAGTGTGCGCAGCTGCTCGACTGTCAGAATAAATTCCTGCAGGCTGCTGCACAAGCACCTGCAGTTTAATCACAAATGCTGCACAGCGCTGCAGGGAAATTTGCTGTCGCCGGCTCTCCCTGCTGCTTTACTTTTAAATAGACTGACAAGAGACTTCCTGCGAATGCCGATACAAACACAAGACTGGTGTGGTGTGCAGCCGCATGCCCAAAGTGTGGGATTATGGGTAACCTGAACTGGTGAGGTTGGCTACAATGTGGAAAACATTTTTGTTTTTGTTTGTTTTAACTCCCAATTACTCCTTAAAGTCCCAGTGAAATTTAAAATAAATATTCTAACTTTATTCGAAATATTGAAGCGTTTATTGTAAATAGAATGTAGAAATGGGCCCTTCTCTTTTTAAAACTCATGTGCCCTCATAATCTTCAATTAAAATTACGTTTCACTTGGAAATGCTTTAGAATAAGGAAGTAAACACGATCGCAACTTCCGGTTCACAAGAACTTTAAGTTGCCAGGTTTACAGTAATTTAGCTGCGTAAGAGGTGTGGTTCTTGGTCTGTTTGGTGTGGTGATACTGTAAACACAGGTTATTCAAATTAGATTCAAATTCATTTCTATAGCGCTTAACAGTTTTGCATTGTTGCACAGCAGCTGTAGAGAAAATACATTGTAGAACAAAAAGTACTGGTGGAACAATGTACGAAATGTAGGAGACCTTTGGTTATGGTTTGGCCAAAAAACAATAAAGTTAATGTAATTTATGAAGAGTGTATGTCAGGCAAGTGCCGTCAAAAGCGCCTGTTTTTCGTGAGTCCACTGTGCTTGTGTACTTACAGGATTAGAGCTGTTGTTTATAGGCTTGATGTTAAGCGCGTCCACATGGTCGGAGCTTTTCTCCTCAGTCAAGCTGCGTTGGACTTGTAATGCTGCTCGCGCTCACATTGGGTTATTACAATGACAGTCTAAGCTGTTTAGCATCGGTTATGCATAGGGATGCACCGATACTACTTTTTCCTTTCCGATCCGATTTCGATATCTGAATTCTGCATATCGGCCGATTCCGATTCTGATCCGATACTAGCACTGTTTTTCATGATCAAAGTAGACTTGCATATTTTAACTTTTATTGCCAGAGGTGGATAGTTAAGCATGTTTACTTTCAAGTACATTTTAATATATCTGTACTTTATCAGAGTACTTTGGACAAAAAATGCTTTCCCACAGTATGAAGCACATCATACTTATTCCACTACAGTCCATAAATAAATGTTTGTTTTTTTACTTTATATCCATGAGTCAATTAAAATCTACCATTTTCCTTTACTTAAGTATTTTTACTTAAAAGTATGATTTTTTTTAAATGTAATTAAGTGCTGTATTAAACTTAAAAATATATACAAAACAAAAATGTGGTCTCATAAAGCACAGATACTTACAAAATGTTTAACAAATAAATCTCTGTTTATTACACAAAACTATCACAGTATAAAATTCTCCAAACTCGCTCATGCACATCCTGGACACAAAATGATGCGCTTAATACATTCGCTTCTACGTTATTTAAAGTCATGCGCATTGAACGCAGAATGATGCGCTTAATGCACCCGCTTCACTCACGCGCATCCCGGATTGAGATGATCCTGTTGTCGCGGGGATCTTTGCTTCCCAAGTTCAAAACAGTTATAACACAAAGAGAAGAGATATGTTATGTCTTTAAATCATAGAACATTGAATCCATCCTAAAGTTAAAAGTTATGTATGAATGACGCATAACATAGACTGCTTCCAGTGCTTGAATCTAATAACGTTACACTCAGAGAGTACAGTCTCCGGCAAAATGCATTTTAAACAAAACCAAAGTCTATTATCTAGTGATTATGAAGTATATTGAAAACTTTGGAACGAGTAACGTCCTGACTGTTCCCGGACACGCGCATGCTGGATTGAGATTGACAGATGACCGCACCAGCGGAGGTCAGAGTTTTTTAATTATGCTATATTGGTTTATTCCTCGCATAAAGCTATCGAAATACATGACATCGAAAACAGTGCATGACAATGTTTATGGTAATTTCCTGATAGTTAGTCCTTTATGAAGCTTTAGAGTAACATCCACGGGTATCGCAACGGATCGGACTGAAGAGAACCCGTCAGTCCGATACCCGATCCAGCAAAAAAGACCCGGATCGGCCCCAATTCCGATCCAGAGTATCGGATCGGTGCATCCCTAGTTATGCACACTGGGGACTGTACTGAGGAAATATTAAATGTCACTGGATCAATGAAAGTCTTGGATGTGGGCCGGCTCAAGCTTTCGGGGATTTGTTGATGCTTAAATTTGTTTGCCCCTGGACATAATGGCTAAAAACAATTAAATCTGTTTTAAGGGAATGAATCAAGATGAATCATTCGTTGGTTTCTACTTAGTTTACTTTTGAGATGTTATCAAAATTTATATCGAAGAGTAACTATTACAATGTCCTTAAAATTACATTTCATGCAGTGTGTAATGTTGCTGTTTGTGAATATAAGCAGTCTACCAAGTCATAAAGCTCAAAGTGAACGAATAACAACTCTGAATTACGCAAACTGTCGTACTGTCTGTCTGTCGTTCTAATTTCAGTTCTAGGTAAGATTTGCGTCACTCCGTGTAATGGCCGCCTACGTTCCATTTGCGACACTCCGTGTGGTAGACCAATCACGGCAGTCTAGACCATCTGACCAATCAGATCAGAGTTGGCCTGACATAAAGTAGGGGATTAGACAGATGAATATCATTTGAGAGTAAGTCAAGAAGTAAGGTAACAATAACTGACTATTATTAGAAAATGAAAGTTTTTCCATTGTGTATGTACGTAAACTTGTAGTTGGACACTCCATAAACCGAAGTAGGACCTTAAAAATCACAAAATATTTAATGTTTATATACTTGAGGGTCCAGAGAAATCAAACGTGACATATCTTAAGGAAACTTAATGGCGAAATCAAAAAACACATTCTAATGTTTATATTCACAACTGCCTCTCTATCGCCATCTCTGATTGATACTGAAAATTGAAGGACACTTGATGTACTTTATTATAGTTTAAATAATACATATTTATATTTTCAAGCTTTATCAGTTGTTTCAGTGTTTTCAACTCTCATTTTTGATGTACTTGCTCAATACAGATTTTTTACCTGCAGCTTTAAATTTTACTTTCAGAAATATCATATTAAATTTGCGAGGTATCCCATCATATTGTTTTAAAGTTGGATGCAAGTTGGAATCTAGATCACATTGTGCCAAAACTGCATTCAATACAGTTGACTGTACAGTCTGTCAATGTATATTCAGTCACTAATGCCGGTGACCTTGTTTTCATTAGCAAAGAGTCCACCTGGTGCCATGTGCTGTTCTATGGATAAAAATATCCTTAAGGGCCGCACTGTCAATAAGGGGCTCAAGGACAGCGCGGTGAGAATAAACACGCTCCTGCACAGTTGGCACGGGAAACACAAAGACACAAGCTCATAAAGTCTGCAGCCAGTGATCTGTAGGATGGCACGTGCCTTTGGGTTTGTCATACAGCTGACCCGGCTTAACGCTGCAGTTTGAAAACCTCACGTTTGCGTAACTGCCCAATTGTAAATCTCAAGACGTGGCTAAATTGTCCTGTGATCATAGTCTTTGTAGTTTTTTTTTTTTTGCCAATGATTTCAGTGTTCGAGACAGGGCAGGAAATGTTGCCATGTTTCTTAAGACGTTTGTGCTAACAAACCGCAGTAGCAGCACCCGTTTTAGAGGGCCATGCTTGACCTCATGGGTCACTTCGGCTGTCTCGCTGACAAATCACTTGGGGCTAATTAAAATGTGCAAGCAACTTTGTGCTGGATGTGTTTGCCTCCCTTGCTGTTGTGGGTTTTTTAAACTACGTTGCAGTTTGATTTATGCAGTTTGCAACTATACACTTTCAGTATTATTGTTGTGGTAAAACACTTGCATTACAACATTTGCATCATTTTATGTTTTATGTTATGCTTTCACATACATTTGTGCAATTAATTTGAATATAAAAGGCTCTCTTGTACAGATAACCTCAGGATGCATAAGGGAGATAGTGTGCTGTGAAGCATGCAGGTTTGAATCCAGCTTGTGTCATACCCTGATCTTATTCCCCCAATACCTTTCATTCTCTTCTTTACCATCTTGCATGATACAATCCAAAAGCTTCTAGCTTAGTAAAGAAGTGATTAATGCTACTGCTTTTTTAGGCAGGCATGCGATTTTCGGAATGTGAGGAAATGGATGAAGACTTTAGGACACGAGCCAGATAGAAGAGACACTTGAATATTAAATAGACTTGGGAGGTGACTTTTGACTTGAGACGGTAAATATCCATCTAGCACATGCTAAAAACCACTCAGAACACCATAGCAACCACATTTCAAAGGTTTGGCAACCACCCACAACACCATAGCAACATGACAGAAAGATGTGCAAGGACAAGAACAGATTTTTTTAGAAAATACATAAAACACATTTTGCAAAAAAATGCGTTCTTTTATTTTTACTATCCATCTGTTCATTCTCCAAAACGGCTTGTTCTCTCCAGGGATGTCAGAGACTAAAACCTGTCCCAGCATATTTTTATTATATTTTTTATATTTTTTCATATTATATTTACTATTTTTCATATATGTTTGTATTACCACTGGGCAAGATTTTACATCACCATGGCCTTAGCTATCTTATTTATGCTGACGACATTCAGATCTATACAACTTTTAGGTCATCTTTTGAACACCAAATTGACAAAATCTCTGACTGTGTGGATGAAATAAAAGCACTCAATATGGACAAGACAGATCATTTTTATTGCTACCCCCTCACTTCCAAAATTCCTTCTGAGTGTGCCTGAAACATCTCTGGTACTCTTCACACTCCATCAGTTACTGTTTAAAATCTTGGTGTCATTTTCGATTGCTCCCCCTCCTTCCAGTCTCATCTCAACGGCATTACTAACACAGCATTTGATCAGTTACCCCAAAATGAAAATTCTGTGATAATTTACGCACCCTCAGATTGTTCCAAACCTGTATACAGTTCTTAGTTCTGCTGAACAGACAGGAAGATATTTGGAAGAATGTCAGATCTCATACCCCATTGACTCCCATACCATTTATTTTCCCTACTTCCCTAAAGTACTTTCCCTAAATTTGTTTTCATTTTTGGGTGACGTATCACTTCAACTTCCGCTTGACCTTGCAAAGAATCAATAACTGTTGAGTAGTTTTAAACTAATTTAATACAAGTAATGCAGTATACAATAAAATATCAATATAAATTAAAATATGAAATAAAAGTGTTGTTATAACCAAACCCAGACCAGAAGTTAACTTGGGGCCAGCGCCATGCGTCCAATGTAACTGCCTTTAATCTTGGGTCATGCACTTCATTGCATCTTTTATGATAAATTTTCGATGAGCAGTGCTAAAAGTAATTTGCTTTTTTCAGACAGACCCTCACACGTTATCATGTGCCCATCATCCTGGGATCCCCAATCATTCCCCACGGCACCAAGCTGCACACCTGTCATGCGATCCATGACCCGTGAGCCCCTGTCTCCTCATATCAGACCGTGACAGAAAAAGATCAACACTTGTGCTCAGTGTGGATCAGCCACCATGTGTTGTATATGCATTGGTGGAGTGATTGTTAAACACTTTACAACCGATGAAAGGGGCAGACGTTCCTAAAGAAGCACTTACAGAGGTGATTACAAAATAGCAACGTGTTAATGCCGAAGTGATAATTTTGCTGCCCGAATGTCTATTTTCAAATCTCATTTGTTGCATCTTGTCATGTCGCATTATGGAGCATTACGTGGAAACTTGTGATGAAACGCAGGCCTTCTGGTTATCCCTTTAAGATATGGATCAGGCATGGTTCTGCTTTGGAAGCTGTTGCGTTATTTCGTGCATTTTGCGTGTTTTTTTAGGATCACATTCATGCGTGGTTTCTCATTTATGGGGGAATTAAACAAACATGTAGGATGTGTGCAGAACCTTGTGAGGGGTTTAAACCGTTTAACACATTGAAGGAGTAACATGAAGAGTTGCTACAAAAAGTATGCAGACGTTTTGTTAGATTCTTTGTGAATTTTTGTAATGCTTATGTCCTTAGAAAACTATTGGAAAAAAATATAAATGTTGCATTTCAAATGTTTTCAAACTGCAGCAGTTGTTCTGTACAAAAAAAGATGCGCTGTTGTAAAGTGGCTTTAAAGGTCTTATGTTGTTGACTTCAGTGTGTTCGTAGACCATGAAGTCAAACAGCAGTCTATTTAAGCATCCCTATTTCTAAACATTATACAGCACATTAAGAACGTTGCATTAATAAGATGCTGATGATGTCCATCTGGATCCCTCCTCTCCTCGGACCTGGCGTCCAGAGTTTATGATGGAAGTGTGCCGATGCACAGCAGACGCTCAGTTTTATGTCAGCGTGACAATTCAAGTGCTATGATTGGTCTCATCGGACTGGAGATTTTCAGACACGGCACCTGCTGGACAGCTGATTGAAGCAGTTTATTGTTATGGAAGGAAATTATAGCCACTGATCATGTTGATACTCAGTGTTGGTTGCCGTGGTTACAGTGATGCTCAGAGCGGAATGTGAAGAGGCTCTTGACCAACTCAAGATGCACCGTACTGGGCTGCATTCACAATGTTGGTACACAGGCTTTTTAAGTAGGCAAAACAGGCAAACCGAGAAGAATTTAGGCTTTCAGATAAGTTAATTTATGTTTTATTTATGGAGATATGCTAATACATTAGAGTAACATGTACTGTACGTTGAACTTTAACACTTGTTTGGAATTAATGTACAAAAGGAAACTATACTATTTTGCTTCACTTATTCACTTATTGATGAAATATCTTGAATTTGGACCTTTAATGTCTAAATGTGTTAAACCATGTTGAGCGTCTTGTTTATTGTTTACTTAGGTAAAGTGCTTAATATGAAACTTGCCTTTTTGCGTTCGGGGTTCTTCTTCCCAGTGCAAAGTTTTATTATTTTATTAATAAAGCATGTATTACATTTGTTTGTCTGTTTTGCAGATCTGTTTTTTCAGTGCATGACTTGTTCATAATTTGAACATTTGTTCCTTAAATATTACGGCTATAACTTGTAAAGAACTTCTTTCTCATATTTTTTACTTTTATCTCAAAATATTACAACTTTAAAATTAATCTTATTTTTTATTTTTTACGTGGACCTAATCCTCTTTTGCACTTCAATGAAATGTTCCTTATGATCTTAATAAATATTAATCTGAAGGAGTGTGCTTAAATGTTTTAACACAAAAGTATTCAAATGTATTCATTTGTTTCCGTTTTATTATAAAAATGAAATTTTATTCAGCTAAAAATACCTCTAATAGCCGATAAATAAGACCCCAGCACAGATGGCAATACCTTCAATATCATCTGAAATGATACACCAAGAAGCTGGTCAAAAGAGTACATATTTACAAATTCTGGTGGCTACTTTAACTTAACAATTATAACAATTCAAATGTATTTATATTTTTATATTACTATTAATTTTTATTTTTATTTAAATATTGTATTGTATTTTATTAAATAAATATTATACATTTTAATTATTATGTTAGCCACAAATTATTTCAAAGTTGTTTTGATAAGTTTAGTGGAATTCTAAAATGTCTAAATTATATCAAGGGATAAGCAAATGGCCCTAAACTTTAAACCGGTAGTGTCATCTCTCTTTTCTATCAAAGATGTTTAAAGTACATGTGCTCATATTTCATGTAATTATGGCTGAGCTTCCTTTATGATGTGTACAGAACATACAAGATAGACTATTTTGTAGAGTCTTGTGATGTGATCATTGACTTTTACTTAGGTCAGGGTCGCAGTTAAACAGCTACTATTGTTTGCATAACTCGCCGGTTTCGTTTTAACTACTGTACCATACGCACAGTACCTGCTCTCAGTCAAGTTTGCCTCACAGATTGTTACCACGGCACCCACTGACTCCCATCAGAGTTTCATAATCACTGGGTTTAGTGCACTGGGGTTTACATATTGTGCATGACCAATCACAAAACACAGTGTTCCTTTTGTCACAAACAAAAAAAATTACAACGCAAAGAAAAAGTGAGAGGGTAGCCTTTTGTAAATTGTTGGAAATAATGAGTGTTGGTTGTCTGTGAGTCTTCACAGATTTGTAAGATTGTCGTTTTGAATCCTGTGTAAACAATGCATTGTAAACAGGCCCACTCTATGATGTGTATGATTCAGACCCATCATCCAGGTTATTGGTTGTAATGTCTTGAAATAGATGTTCTCACAAAAAGCATCAGTCTGTGGTTTCATCTCAGCGCTGATGGTTATGGTCGGATGCATGGTACTTTGTGTGAATTATGCTTCACAGTGCATTACAGTAAGAGTTTTTTTTACATTAAGATGGTGATGGACGAAAATTGCATTTACAGAAATGTGCATTGTTACATGGAAGAACAGTTTAATTTGAAAATTTCTATTCAAATTCAATAAAAATAGTATTTCTATCTGAATGATTTTCACACTGCATTGTTCCAGCTTTACATGAAACATTTAAGTACTTGAACAGCATACAACATTTTTTTATACAAATATGAAAATATATAACACATTAGTAAGACTCTTAAAAAATGTCATTAATTCTAGTACATGCAATGGTAGCTGTTGCATACTGAATTCCAGCATAGAGAAAAAGAATAAAGGATTGAAATCTCGTGGGGACACTGGGGATGAAGAAATGGGGTTTTGCACATTCTTTCCATGTTGAATTTAATATTGGAGGGGGGAAAGAAAAGAAAGCCACAGTGTTCTGGTAAAGCTTCATTCCAGCCAGCAGAGGTGCAGTGTTTGACTCTAAAAAGTCCTGGACCTGAATCAATGAAATCCTTCACCGCTCTGACATCTAGTGGTGGAAGTGTGCAGACTCCAAACATCCCAGCCAGTGGCTTTTTTGTTAGCTACAGTTAGCTACGGTTAGCTCAACCATGAAGAACACGCACAGCGATGCAAAAACACCAATGCAAACGCATCATAGCATCACTTTGCATCAGGATAAATGGCATTATGAGTAAATCCAGATCTGCACTTGTTTGTGTTAGCTTGCACAAGTGGTGGTCACTGCCTGTATTCCAAATTTAAATCGCACAATGCATAATGCATAATGCATAAAAATGTTTAAAAAATGTGTTTGTGCCAAAAACATTGAACACAGTACTTTGGGTTAGCAGCATACAAACCTACAAAAAAACTTTTATCAGTATTTCATGCAAAGAATATTCTATTCTTTGTTGTATTTTTATGGCTAAACATTATTTTCACACATTTTTAGTTCTCAACACTTTCCAAAAATTTAATAAAAACTTCTGTTCTTAATTTAACCCACAACGTCCTGCAGTATGCTATCTTTAACACTAGGGGGCGACAAACAATAGGCTAACAAATCTGAATCCTTGATTCCTTTGACAGTGCAAAATGTGGAGCTCACCATTGGTTTCCAATGTCATATATTCAGTGTAACCTTGTCCCCTGTAACCTTCATGCAAGGGTCAGTTTGTGTCCTTCTACAAATATTAGGCCTAGAAAACTGCATTTTGCTGTTTTGTTGTTATTTTGAGTAAACACCTGCCATATGCATTTATATTTAATGGTCATACATACCACCCGACTTTCTGTATAGTCCAGTTTTTATTATTCTATTAAATAGCGCTTTTATTGAAGCAATATGACAGTCTTTTTAAGAGGGGCTGGGGGGTCATTTGTGCTGTATCAGAAGGCAAATGTTTAGCGATCGGTATGTTTGCATTTGTCTTATGTGTGTCTTATCAAACAGGGTCTCTCAGTTTATAATCAAGCGAATCAGTGTCCAAGCATAGAACCTCTTTTGTTTTCTTTGATATCCCAGCATGCCTTTGTGAGCACAAAGGCGGCCCAGTTCTGGCGTCAGTGATCCTGTGCTTGCAGAAGGGAACAGTGTGGTGTTGTGTCCTCGACTACATAGATCCACTATGGCCTGTCTGTCTGAAGAACCACTTATAGCTCAAGCGTTCTGTCTTTGCTGAAAGGACCTGTTTGGAGACTTCAATTTGCATCGAGCGGATAATAACACCGCCAGAAATGTATTAATATCAAAAGCTTGTGTCATAAAATCCAACCACATACTTTGGTAGGGGAGGCATGTATTTAAATATATTTTACTTTTTTTTGCAATTCTGTGTTCCACGGTATTATTTTTTCTCCTTTATGATTTATTCTCATACTTTGTGATATTTTGAGCAGGGTGTTCGGTATTCAAGATGAATAGACTTTGATCTTTTCTTTTTATCACCTGCAGGATTTGGAGATCGTATATTCCTACCTGCATGGAATGGAGGCGCTGTCGAATCTTCGGGAACACCAGCTGAGGTAAAACTGTGGGAAGCATTTGATAAATGGATGGATAAATGCAAAAATGCATACAAATTTTTTAAAACAACCATGTGATGGGTGATGTAATGTGAGGACAGTGATAGACAGATGTGCAAATAGCGAGAGTGAATGTTTGAGCGGTATATCAGCGTCAGCAGTAGATCTCTGGACCAGTATCCTGTATCAATAGAGCTATTTGAACCTTTGGATTTAAAAGGACAATTTACCCCAAAATAAAAATTCTGTCATGATTTATTCACCTTCATGTCATTCAAAACCTATCCATGAATCTTTCTTCTGTGGAATACAAAAGAAGATATTTAGAGAAATGTCTCAGTGGTTTTATGTTCATACATTGAAAGTCAATGGGGGCCAATTTTGTTTGGTTACAAGCGTATTTAAAATAACTTCTTAGTTTTGTCTTCTGCAGAAGAAGTCATACAGAATTGAAACACATTATAAATGACAATCACTTAAGTTTTACATATAGCTGTTGAATATTATTAAAATGTATTAGCCTTAGTTAAATATATATATAAATTTGGTTTTAGCTTTTAAATGTTGTAATTCCCCAAATCATGACCAATACAGACCAAACATTGCCTTTCTTGCAATGCTCGAAAATAATTATTATGACAAATTATTATGTGTTCGTTTAAATTGTGCAAAAACACTTTTGTGGTTCCCAGTCCTGTATAGAAATGGTTTTTATCTTAACAATATAAAGAAACGTTACTGTGCATTCGCACTTTTGTGACCCCAAATGAACTTCCGGTACACATTCACAAAAAATAGAGTGCGTGTAGATTATTTCTGAAACAATCAAAAGTAAGAAGAATCTTTACATGGCTTAACTTGTCTCTCCAATATTTTGAATTTGGACTGCGATACCAAGCTCAACCTATAGATGTCAGTGTACCATACGGTTTGTTTAAATGCGAATGAACTACAGGACCAATTCAACAAATTTTTTATTAAATAAAATGATGATACAACTAAATTCAACACATCGTTTATTTAATACAATTGTTATACAGTAAAATAATAATATTAATTAATTATAACATAAATTAAATAAATCGTTATTAATAGACCCTAGCCAAACACAAACCGGATGTTAACTGGGGGTGAGTCGCGCCCGTGTCCGATAAAACGGACTATACACATGTGAGTATATAAATGAGCCTAAACACTTTGTTACATGATATTGAGTCCTAGAACATTCTAAACCCTGCCTGAGCCCCTCCACACCCCTTTAGTGGTCCTCAGAAACCTTCAGCAAAGCTGGATAACCTTTTACCCCTCAACATTGCTGAGGAATGTCTTTTGAAGAATGTTTTCTTCTGTGGCCGTACGTCCAAGTTTGCTTAAGCAGCAGTTTCTAGTGTAAACCAACATCAAACTAGGACAAACTACAGAGCTTTGCTTTATCCAGGCAGTATTCTCAACGACACACAGTCTTTATTGTTATAAATGCAATACAACCCACTTCTGTACCCGCAAGGCATTTGTTCTTGAAATCCATTTTCCCATTTGATTTGTAAATGTGTTTTTTGGGTTTCACAATATGAACCGGGTGGTATTTCATAACTGCAGTGTTTTTGGAGCCATGTACTGTAATAACTTTGGATATGTTAACACAGTGTTTTCTCTTTCTCTGTATTTTTTTTACAGAATAATGTGTGAAACGGTCCGCTACGAGAGACATGAAGCCAATGAAGTTCTCTATTAGTGAGTAAAAACTATACTTTCAGCAATGTGATAAAATATTTTCTCAAGCAAAAACTTTAATTTTATAAATGAGAATTCTAGTAGCGTAAAATGTCAGTGAATACAGGAATGGTGAGTAATACACAGCTATTGATCTACAACATCTAAGACCCACTGACCCACTTTAGATTTCCTTTCATCTGGAGATCATGCTGTATGTGTTTTTAAAGTCCCCTCTTGTATCCTTTTATCTGTGTTTAAAGGCGGTGTTGACAAAGTGCTGCCCTGTTTCTAGCACCCAATGCTTTTTCATCCTGTGGACTTTGTGCCACATACACGCACCCTCAAACGGGTATATATTCCCCTGAGTTCACCCAGACACTCCCACTCAATTTCACACTCCATTTTTCTTTTCTCCTGGAGGAAGACAAAGTGTGCGCATCTCCCTCCTCGGGTCATAGCGCTGTCAATAAGGAGAACATCTCATTCGCTCATTGTCGCTGATAGCGTCTATCGTGTCTATGTTAGGGTGGATAGTTGATGCTATGAGCTGTTAATTACAGCGGCTGAATTAGGTCACTTTCACTGTGTGAGGAATATTTGCTAAGTGTCTTGATAAACCCACATCTCATATGCGCAATTAGCCGTCATCACTCATTTCAGGATAAGAAGAGGATGTTCACATTAAAGTCTTAAGCCCCTTTCACATTGAGGAAAAAATTTGCGTCCGAAATTTCCGCACGTTAAAAAATAAATACAACCTCATGTTGTGTCGATCACATTTACACACTGCCTCCGATATTTTTGTCCATCATAAAATATTCGGACTGGGTTCGATTTTCTGCGTTTTTCGCATCCGTCAAGCATTTTGAGTGGCCTTTTTAACAATTCAGAGACACCGTACAAACGAGAACCAAATAATAAAAAAGGTGTGTGTAAAGACCTTTAGCAAAGCTGCATTTTTTTTATTTAAAGGGTCGGAATAAAAGTGAAAACTCTTAATAAAATATACATAAAAAAAGAAGCCAGTATATCTAGATTAATTTATGGGTAGTTGAAAAATGTAAATGTTTCCTATGGTGTGACAGCAAAAATGTTGAAAAAATAATAATGATGAAACATTTATCTTGTGAATAATTAAGACTGTCAAACGATTAATTGCGATTTATCACATCCAGAATAAAAGTTTATGTTAATAGGCTACACAATTAATATGCACATTACACAGACATATATTATGTAAACAAACTTTTATTCTGGAAGCGATTAATCATTTGACAGCCTGAGCCCTATTCATAATATACAATTGCATGTATGGTATATTTGTCAACTACCTAGAAAGACCTTCTTGTTGTTTTAACCTGATGCACACCAGTCAGCTTATAATATTGATTTTATGAATTTTTATGAATTTAAGGTTATTATGAACTCTTTTGACTTCAACCCATGTCAAAAATTTTACCTGCAGTTTTATGTTTCACACAGAGATGGCGATAGATAGGCGAATATATTAATTTCAGCTTTACCTAAAATACTTATAATGACAGGGAAAATGTTATTTTATGATAACATTTTTAAATGACCACTTTAATGTTCAAGCCTTATTGGTGCAGCTCTTAACTGAAAAACGTGTTTTTATTTATGTTGTACAATACCGGTCAAAAGTTTTTGAAACACTTGAGTGAAATTTTTTTATTTAAAGGTGTAAGCTTAAATTTATGAAATTAGTTTAGTAGACAAAAATACAATTTTGCAAACATATTTTTTTTAATAAAGCTAACATTTTATTTGATAAAAAATCATTTATGTATGTAATTGTATTGTATAAAATGCGTTTAACGTTTTGGAAATAGATTACTTGAAATAATTAAGAGATCAGAAAAAAACTCCTTTAATATTGTTTAAAAAGCATCTCAGGGTGAGACCTCAAGAAGCAGCTTGATAATTCTAGCTAATTATTTTTTAGTTACAACATAATTCCTGTAGTTCTCTTTGTGTTATTTCATCATTTTAATAAATTCATGATTATTTTATAATGTGGAACAAAATTTTATAATTTGACTATTATTCTGTGTGTATGTGCTTTTTGACAACAATTTGGCTAAACAAATGCACATTACCTCTTCAACATCAAAGCTGTCTGATTGGCTGTGGCAAGGGTATACCCTACAGTCAGCTAAACTGATGGATGTGCCTGTGTGTGTGGAAACAGCAGGAGTCGGACATCGTCTGGCACCCTGCTACTCATTGGCCACAGGGAAGAGATGACACCAAAACTGTTTCTAAATCTTCAATGCTAATGATGCACATTTGTCTGTTTGAACTAGTAGCCAAACGGTTATATTTTAGGTCTGTAAGTAAGGATTTGTTTGTGTGAGTCAGTTGTTGATTTTATGTGGTTGTATTTATCCACAGTCTCCAAACTCCCAACGGAAGACTATTTAAGTTTTAACACTGCACTTGTGCCGCTACACCAGCCCTGATGCTGTTCCTCAGCGACTCCATCCACTGTTTTTATAAGACAGCTCACCGCTTTCAACCTCGGCACTAATAATAATCTTTAGACTTCTGTGTTCTGCTGCTGATTTCCCTCAGGAGAAAGCCTCCCACCACAACAGCCTGTGAACCGCTTGTGTCACATAGACAAACCTGATGGCGTCTGAAGCGATACGGAAAAAGACCGTTCCCTATGTTTTTCATAGACATTTTTTAGAGGGTTGGAACTACAATGGTATTATGTTGGGGATTCTTGAATGATTTATATAAAAGTTTTAATATTGTTGCTGTGATACATTCGGTATGTGCTTCTTGTAACTAGTATTTGAGCAGCGTATATGGTTGTTGAGGAAGTTCAAGAGCTCGAGGGAGTTTTGTCGAGGGAGTTTTTTTAGCCTATTTGTGCTAATTACATGCACATGTTTTTACACCAGACTTTCATCTTTGTTTAATTAAAGTAGGTTTTTTATCATAAATGAATACATACTGTATTCGTCTAGAGACTGGGGGGTGATGTACTGTATATAATATATGCAAAATACCAATATACAGTAGCATCTGAGACCTTAGTGGAGAAAAAACATCTTTAAAGGAACGTTTCCAAGGAAAAGTTACATCTTTATTTTCTTACTCTTAAATTGTTTCAAATCGGTATAAATTACTTATTTGGCTTGCAGCCAAACAGTTCTTGGCCACCAATGACTACCATAGTAGTTTGTTCTGTTGAACACAAAAGAAGATATTTTGAAGAATTTGTTTTGAATTGTAATTTTCCTATTATGGTAGTCGATGGTGGCCAAGAACTGTTTGGTTACAAGCTTTTTTACAAAACATTTTTCTCTGTGTTCATCAGACCAAATTTTTACAGATTTGAAACAACTTGAGAGTAAATGATTACAGAACTTTTATTTTGAGTGAGCTGTCCCTTTAAGAATGTTCCCAAATGCATTTGTATGTGGAAACAAGATATCTGACCTGCAGATTTGGATAAAGTTTGTTTCATAAACAAGTAACTCTGTCTTATTCTGTGAATCTAAGAATCTTTCATTTGACAGCATACTTGTTATTAAATTGCGTAACTTCAGTTGTTGGACTTGAATTAAATAAGATTTGAATAAAAGTCAGATGTTTTATTCTATATTTAGTCTATGTATTATTATTAATTCATTAAATAAAACATGTTTGAGACAACACCTTTAATGTCGCTGACTGTTACTGATGCTTAAAGTCTGTGTGTATTTTTGTCAAATCGTACAGTCACAGTGAGACTTCTAATAAAATGACTTTGAGTTCATCTTTTCTGTCACACGGCTATGGCTGCTGTCAGCTTTTACTGGAAGACCTTGATGGAAACAAACCCCTCTAAAAGCTCTTCATGTGTGCAAGAATATCTGTCGACTACAGGCGGCGTTCACATAAAAGCCTGTGTGAGTGCTGTGCACGAGTGAGTGATACATGTTTGTGATTGTGCACACATGCATTAGCGCTCTATAGTGACGATGGTGATCCATCATTCTGTATCCTGGTCTATTGCACACACACACGCCCAACAGAGGGGTTTTATCCAAGTATAGAAGTTTCCCCTGATCGGTCTATCTGTATTCCTGCTGGGACTTCCATCAGCCCTAGTCGCTGCGGGGTAAAAACACACGGCTCAAATGAGAAATGTAGACACTTCAACACAAACATTGCCTAGCAAATCAAACAAATGCATCATTGTGGTAAAAAACAGATTATAACACTCAGAAATTGGCTCACGTTGTCATCTTTAATTGAAAATTGAACTTTTTTGGTCAATACTTTTTACTATGGATTCATGATGCTTTGGCTGTCATCTCGGATGGATGTGTTTTTTCCTCTGAGCTTGTTTTGCATTATGAGATTTCCATTCTTTGCAAGGAATATGTGCTGTCTAAGAAAGCAGCCAAATGCAGTAATTTAGAAGTTTTGGAACAGCTTTTGCACCTGCAGCGTGCCTAGAATGCCTACGTAGGCAACTCTCTTGGTTTTGGAACAGGGCCATAGTTTATTAGTATTGCACAGTAATTGCGTTTGTGAAAACACAGTAACATTATAACAAAAAATGTACCGTGGGTTCAGCATTTTACGGTTTCATGGTATCATTATCGATATTATTTATGGTAAATTAATATGGGTCTTATGCAAACAGTGCATTACACTTTCAGAATCTTTCTGTCAATTTATTATGAATTGCTGTAGTTTGATTCCCTTATGAGTTTAAGTTTAAGGCACAGTGTGTCATCTACTGACTGATAAGTAATAAAGTATGCTTAACTGTCTTCAGAGGTGTATAACGAAGCGTCATGTTTAATTACTATAGAATGAGCTGTTTCTACGTACTCTGCTAGGGATGTAATGATTCACTCGGCTCACAATGCGATGCGATTCACGATACTGATCTCACGGTTTCAATTCATTCACAATTTATTTTTACAAAATTAGTTGAGACAAATTAGGAACTAATAACTGCCCTTTTATTATTTCTTAAATGCTGCACGTTTCTTTGTGAAAGAAAACTAATTCCAAATCTAATCTAAATAAAAAAATAAAATAAAAATCTCTTCAAAATAAACAAACTTAAACTTTATCTGTGCTTTGGATTTTTTTACATTTAAATATCAGCATATCCACATTTTCCAAGTTTGCAGGAAAAACAGTGGCCCCTGCTGTTCAAAATATGTATTGAGATTCAAATAATATCTCAACCGGCTCACGGTGAATCGTTACATCCCTTAACACCACGGGTCCCTTTTCATCGAATTCTCCATGTTGTTTTTACAGTAGTGCTTTGAAAGACGGGAGTCGAGGGGTGAAGGGAGTCGTTGGTTGCATTTCACGGCCTCACCACTAGATGCCGCTAAATTTAATAAACTTTTAACAGTAGAAAGTTACTATAGTTTCATTATATTCAACTTTTATTTCATTTAGTAAAACTATAGAAACCACAAATAGGCTTTTGTCTGCCACTATAACAATAGTTTAGTTGATAGTATTTGTATTGACAAATGGTAATAATTTTGAAAAAGAATGGTTACTGCATCTTTATCATAGTAAACCCTGGTTCATTTTTCTAAGGGTTAAAATGATCATAACTGTGTGGTTACTATGCAATTTTGGCAGAAATTACAATAACATGCTATATGTCTGTAGGAAAAACTAGACCTTAATATATGCGATGATGACAATATTATAATATTTACTGTGTTAAATTGTGTATTTTAACCTGGAATCAAAAAGTTCAGAAGAAGATTGTTTTTGGTGGACAACCCCGCTTCTCTTGGTGTTCTCATTCCTTGCTCTCCAATTCTTCCTGAGGGGCTTGATGGTGTTGCTGCGGGTTTGATGAGCATTTGATGAGCGCTGGAAGAGAGAGTCTATGACCCAGTTCCGTCAGCGCCACAGCGTTGATGGTGCAGAACATCCTCACCCTCGCTGTCTCTCTATCTCTCCTCGCTCTCCTTCTCCCTCCGCGTTCTGCTGATTAATAATTGAGAGTTTCGTTTTTGTCTGCTCGCGGTTGGGAAAAACGATTAAAAGGCGAGCAGAAGCGGTGCTGATGAAGGGAACGGATGGAGAAAGAAAAGGAAAAAAGCAGCTAGGGCTCGTGCTGGGCTTCAGAGAGCGTTGAAGCCGCCTCATTAGTTCTATAGAGACGATGTATCATTTGTGCGTGTGTGTAGGATTTTCATTTATTTCTTAAGGGCCAGCTTCCAAAAGTTTGCAGAATTAAGGACGAAGAAATTTTGCAGTTTCTGCAGTAGCTACAGTGATAAGGGCTTTTTAAAGCCGGGTCACCAGAAGTCATTATTACTTACTTATTCGCTCTGAACTTGGAATATTCAGATTTCTTTTCAAGCTTTTTAGACAAATATTATAATAAAATAGTAAAAATAGTGGTCCTTTTTATTCTTAGTCTACTTTTAAACTGCAATATAAAACTTAATTGATTAAAATTATCTGACATTAAAGGATGTGCAGGATGTCATCTTTGTTATTTGTCACGGAAGAAACACAAGTACTTTGAACATGCAAAACGCACATAAACAACAATAAATTGTGCATTGTTTCATGAAGGCCGTGTGATTTGTTACTTGTTAGGGCTGCGGCTCATATACGCCTGCTGCTTTGGTCTGTTATCTCACTGAAGTGGGTATCGACTGTTTTGACTCGATGGCAGAGATGTCAACCGCTCATAGGATTACTCCTCCTTCACATTCCCAGTCTTAACGCTTACTGGAGATGCAGACACAGAACGCCGCTCGACAGGGGGCCTGGAAGACATTTCCGACGTCTACCCAGCATGCCTCAGAGACGTGGAACGTTCATGACTGCTGTGACCTGAATGTAAGGAGTGTTAAAGGGGACTGTGTGTCAGTGTGTTATTTCCTACATGCCCATAAATCAAGGCAGTCCGATTTTACCAGCATCACTTGCAAACGGAAGCAAAAGGGAATAAACTGGGTTTCCGCTTGGGCCTTGACTGGGCTCAAGGTTGGTCTCGCACATGAATGTATATCATAGGATCAAAAATGATGACAAAGTGTTTACACTGCTGATGTTAGGCGTGTTTGCGTCAGCTGTTTTTACATGACGTGTTAGATTTAACACAGCATGTTTAGTTTCCTGTGTGACATTTCCCTTGTTTTTTTTTCTCGCACACAGTCCGGATGACATCGGCACATGCTGGTATATTCTGCTCTCCGGATCGGTCTTCATCAAAGAGTCCATGTTCCTGCCACGGTCTAGGTATGTGTCTCACCTAAATATCATCAAACACGTCACACTTTTATTTATTGATCTGGTAACTACAAGTGTTTAAGCTTGAATTTTTTCTCTTCCTTAAAGGAACAGTGCACCAGAAAAAAAAATTGGACTCCCCACAGATCTGTATACATTTCTTTGTTCTGAATGGTTAAAAGCATTTGTCCAAATATCTTTCTGTGCGTCCATCAGAACAAAGAAATGTATACAGATTTGAAACAACTCGAGGATGGGTAAACACATTTTCATTTTTGGGTGAACTGTTCCTTTAAAGAGACCTCATTGCTAAATCACAATAAGGAATAACGATGCAAAGGTAGCTGTATAGATATTCCTAGTTTTATGATGTACAAACATATACACGTGTGCACAAAGCTTGTGAACAGTGGCAACAAAATGGAAGAAACACTTTAGACTAGATGGAATTTAAAATGCTGGAGAAATACACTTCACAGAGATGCTCTCCATTTGGCTTGCATTGGGAATATGTCATCTTATCACCATGGCAATAAGAGAAGCACATCTCTCCACTCTCTCAGTTTTATTTGGTTTCACAGTGAGAGAGCTGTGATGTGTGTCTCCTGTAATAGACTGTGACTCAGGCGATCACGGAGTAAAAACCAACAGGACAGCAGTGCACCTCTTAAACAGAGGTGTGTGTTGGTAGAGCGCTCACAGACGGTCATTTTTTTTCCCAAGAGGCACCACTGCAAGCCTATGTCCTGGTTTTTACCTGAAATGCACCAGCTCTGCAATAATATCTTATTAAATTTCTGTATCATGTGACATGCATTATTTTTACTACCGTTTCAAATGAAACAATTTGTAACAAAAGCTCTCTCGATGCAATTCGGTGAAACGCTGTTATTCTCATTGCACCTGAAGCTCTCTCTCTGCAGAATGCAATGTAATTACCATCATTAAATCTGTAACGGTTTGTGAAGTGCCTGCAGGAGTCAGAGTCGAGCTTGAGATGGCATTTGAAAATGGCAGCGCTGGTTGCACCTGGTACCTTCTCTGCCAGGGCTTGTATAACAAGGAGAGCTGTTGAACTTTGTATTACAGGCTTATTCAACAATGGTTCGTATTGTTACACATTTTGTTAAATCTGATCCTTTAAGAGCTTCATTGTGCTTTGCATTTAATATTTCCGAGCACAAGTCTCGGAAAAACATGAACCACAGTTCCTAGAAGCATAACTTCACCCTGTAAAAAGTGAAATGGCACAGTGGTGGTTTGTTTCCTTTGACTATCGCTGCAGTCCTTCCGAAACCTTGTATCTCTAAATTTCATTATTTTTATTTTGTGCCGTAAATCCTTATTATAATTCAACCTTTATGTTTGTCACTGGGTTTTGCAGATATCTAACCAATATATTTTTTTAAAAATTGCTTGTCAGCTTTGACAACACAGTATTTCATCATTTAGAAAGTATTAGTGATTTATGGCACAAAATAAAAATCACTAAATATGGAGAGACCAGGTTGCATGAGGACAGCAACGATATGATACTTTTGCTGTGTGAATTTCCTGGTACTCTACCATGGTTATTACAGAGCACTTTATAGAATACTATGGTATTATCATAGTAGCTACTGACTGACAGATACATAGGGACAATCGGAAAGTTGGGTCAGGTCATAAATATTATCACATTGGCTCCTGGATATTAATCAAATGACACAACCTTTATCCTTTAAGTGAAAGGCAGGTTAGTGTGAGACAGAGGTTGACAGTACTTGAGTATACATTTTTCAAGTATATGATTTTTCAAATTATATATTTAAAGTCTATAGTATATACTTCACTACATTTAATAAAAATACATTCTATACATTTTGGTTTTAGTAAAATAGTTAAGTCCTTGAATTTCAATGTACTTAAGTATTAAATGTAAAAAAATCAATATTTTCTTATGAAATTTTGAAGGATAAAAAGTTTGATATATGTTCATAATGTAGTGAAGTTAAGCATTCCAATTTAAAACATTCCGAGAAAGTACAGATCATTGAAAACTTATTGAGAGTAAAAGTGATTCATTACTTTCCACCTCTGATGGGGGTTTTACCATCGTAGGAAAAGCATTTTGAGCTCTTTTCCCTTTTCGTTTTATTGTAATTGAATTAAAATTCGTAACCGAATTCTCAGTTTAGTTTTTATTTAGCTGTTGAATTTTTTTTTCCGAAACGCATGTTTATCTTTTAAACTCTTTTTTTTCTTTTACTGTTTCACAGCTTATATTGTTTTCATGTTGACCATATGCAAAGAAACTCTTTACAGGGTGGTTTTCCCATGGAAGTGTTTTTCAGTTCTGCCCCGCAGCGTTTCGCATTGCATGTTCTTTGTGAGAATATAATCTGTGGAATGGCATCTGATAGATGACTCTGTCTCAAAAATTGCGAGTCACCTCAATGCATGTATCAACATGCCCTGTATGTTTTTCAGTCACAACATTTTTCAATTTTACATCCCAATCCCCAGCCAAAAGCATGCTTTAAACCTAGAACTTGTTTTAGTTTTATGAGCATTTTTTTATGTTTTTGATTTATGTTTTTGCATATATAACCAAATTAACTTTATTTGAGTCTATGCTTATCTCTGCTTTTGATCGGTTTGTCTGCATTAGATTCTGCATGGGTCTTTCATCACTGCATGTTTTTACTGTGGGTTGTGAGGTCAGATTGTTTTTGTGTAGAGGTCAGACCCTCCCACTCAAATCAACAGGAAGTAAGAGTCTGGCAGGAATGTTGGCTTCAGACGATCACCCCTAACTCTGAGTGGCAAGAACGCACATTCCCCAGCGCTTAGACACACACACATACACACACACACACATGTAAGATGAAGGCGGTGGAGCTGTCAGGACGCAGTGCTCTCAGTCTAGTGTTTGGGGTGAAGTTGGATTATCATGTTGTGTTTGCAATATCACGTTGGTGTTTAGTGTGGTAGCAAGGCGTGTGTGTGATTATTGAGTAAAGACCTAGGACACACTTGAGGCTTGTTTGTGGATTTAATGTGATATATTTTGTTGGAATATCTCCTTATCCTCAGGTAAAGTATTTGTTCTATTTGTTACATTATTTATGTTACATATTTCAAGGTGTATTGGATATTAAGTACAGTTCACTGTTTAATTGTTTAGATGTGACATTAAACATCTCTGATTAGCACACCTGACAACACAGAGGAGAGACCGGGGCAAGTTGTCACACTTTTTAATCCAGCGAATGTTTCTCAATATATGATTGTATTCTTATACGTTGAATTCGATATTAACACAAACCTTAAAGTCTTTGCTGGGAAAAAAGCTATTGAACATTCTCACATTGTTGTGTTGTAAAGCAGTGGGGCATGTTGTAAGTTGTCACATTAAAACAAGTTTTTACCATTTTTACAATATTGACAACTTATGTGATATTCGTTGAAAGTTCTCTGTCCTGAATGTTGAAAGCAGTTATAAGTGATCATGCAGGTGTCAAACTCTACTACAGATGCCTCAGGCAGTATTATGCATCGCATCTTATAACAGGTCTGAGTCGCATTAATGTTCCTGAGAAAAAGCTTTATGCAACATTCCATTGCTTTGTGAGCGTAGATGTGAGAAGCAGCAAATCTTTGTAGCACTCGCCAGAGCGTTGCAATTGAATCCTGTTATTGGTTTATCCATTCGACTATATTTCAGCATGTCCTTAAATCCTCCAGCTCTCAGTCTGGTCTTTGGTACAAACACTTTTCCCATCTGACTTTCCCACCGAGTGCACTTGTGTAATACACCTTTAATCTGTACCGAGCTTAATATGGGGGGTGAAACAGTGTGTCTTATTTACTTTGGAGGCTCATGTGATCTTTGCCTCTGTGTTTGGTACAGACATCAGGAATGTTGTGTAGTATGGAATGTAGGGACCTGCTGGGTGGGTGCGTGATATTTTTTGCCTTATTTTTTACCTCTCTTTTATGCATTGCAGCTTTTTTTTCAAAATGCATAAATGAAGATTCTTAAATAAATGTGTTTCACATTATAAACAGCAAGTGAGAAATTCAAATCCGAGATTAGTTTTTGGCTACAAACTACAAGCCACATTTCAACATAGGACTCATTGTGTGGTCTTGCATTTTGGAGCTGTGTGTGTAAATGGTATCCTACCTGTTTGTTTAACTATCATTTGTTACTATATCTGCCACCTGCAACACAACATTATCCCGAATGGTTAAAAGTAGTGACTTAAAGGACACTAGGAGTGAGCAAATTTGAACTATTTTGCCATTTTCTGTTCTGGCACATCGCATACTACAATTGCATGTTAAATATACTATACTTTAAAACCTGTTAACTGTCGGAGCCCTTTTTGAGCCAAAACATAAAAACGCTTGTTAGAATTAAAATGGCGGTAACTCGTGAATTCTTTGGAATACAGACGGTTAGTCTCGTTTGAAAAAAGAAAAGTAGCTGATTATTGCAAAAAAAAATCACACACACACACACACACACACACACACACAAATAAATTAAAGGTATGTTGTTAGGTTTACCGAAAAAAATAATAAAAAAGTTTGTTTATCTTTGATTAAAAAAATACGGGTTGTAAAAGGATAACAAAAAATCTATGCACACTCTTTATAAAAAAGAATCAATTACTCTCCCTTCATAAATTATTTTAAAACAACAAAGAAATCTGTATTCTAGAGTCTTAGAACTTTCCAGTTTCCATAGTTTGTCATGACTCGATTAGAAATTACATGCACAATATTGACGCAAACGTAGGTGTCCCGTATACGGAACGGGTGACAGTTAACAGGCTACATACAGTATAAGTGGTATTTATTTATGCTAATAAATTAAAAAATAAATTAAATGAGGGCTGTCAAGCAATTAATAGCAACTGTCTGTGCATATTAATTTTGTATTTATAAACACATACATGTAGCCTATACATCTATTTATTTATATTTAACAATAATTTTAATTATATAATAATGTTTTTAATTTGCATATATATTTTTTTCTTAAGTATATGTATGTGTATGTTTTTATGAACACAAAATTAAAATGCACAGTACACAGACATTTAATATTATTTAAACACAAACTTTTATTCTGGCAGCCCTATAAAAATACATACAAATGGAATTGTATTTCATGTGTTTTGGGGGAGGGATACCAGTGAAGGGAAGGGGTATATTTAACAGTTTTAAATATACTTTGAGGTTTCGCTGACCTCTCCCCTAGTTCCTCTGGGTCTCTTTCTGCGGATGTGTATATGTAAGTGTGTGTCACCTTTGGACCAAAGTGACACCGGGCAGCTCATTTGGCTCCAAAAAGTGCTTCGCAAGCACCAGTAATGATAAATGAACAAGCTAGGTTAAATGTATAATTTCTACAGCATGAAACAGAATTTATCCCACTGTTTTCGATTGTTCATACAAGCAATTCGATATTAGTTTGTTGTTATCTTTTTAGCAGATATAAGTAGTTTATTTTTATGACATTTCTAGTTCATTATATGTAAAAAGGATAGGTAAAGATTTTAATATAATGGGATGATAGTGCACTTAAATTCTGTCATCTTTAATTCACTTCAATGTCATTGAAAACCTGTGTATAACTCTTTCTCCTGTGGAACACAAAAGAAGATATTTTGAAGAATGCCTGTTTGTGTCTATTTAATGGAAGTCAATGGGACCGATGTTGTTTTGACAACCCCAGTTCTTGAAAATGTCTTCTTTTGTGTTCTCAGAAGGTCATACAGTTTTACGAAACGTATAAACTTAAATAATAGTAAATGTTATATTGTCAAGACAACATTTTTTTTCCAACTTAATGCAAATAGTTGGCTACACTTGTTGGATGTATATAACCCTGAAGAGACATTTTCGATTCAAATCTATTTGTACTTTAGCAATCATATCTTTGATTGCGAAAAAAGGAACTAAAGTGAGAAAATAAAATAATTAAAGAATAATGTTTAGTAGACTTGAACAATTTTAGCTTTAGCTTTTTTCCCAATAAATATTCTGGAAACCCCTTGTAGAGGCCCCCTGGGGGTCCCCAGACCTCAGTTTAAAAACCCTACTATATGACACACTTTTGCCAGGCCACGTCTTCCATTTTTTATTACTATTTTAAGGCATATATATAAACATCCAAATTATAAATAAAAGTCCACTATATGAAGTCTACATTTGCCTCCATCCTGGATGGAACTTTACCTCACATTTCCATGGACCCCTCCCTATATTTTTAATACTGACTTCTTTTCAGTGTAGTCACTTACACACTGTACTTCTTTCATTATTCTGTGATGTCATCCGGTGGACTTTTCCAGCCCGGTCGTAGTTTCTTTCCCAGTGGAATCTCACTTCTAGGCCATGAACACTACCGCGAGTGTGTGGATATGAGGCTCTGATTGTAAGCGTGCTTTCATTCCCACGGAATCTCAGAATTCTGTTATTTGCCGGGGGGTTTATAACCTTCCTGTTTCTTCTTCTTCTCTAGTTTTGGGAAGAGGTCGGCAGGGAGCTTACGCCGTGGATGCGAGTGCATCGTCCTGGAACCATCAGAGATGATTGTGGTGAGTACTTTTGGACCAGATTGTCACTATTTTCTGTTTTTGGAGTTGCTGCCTAGACTGTAAAAAAATCCCATAAAGTACTGGTAGAATATCTTTCCATTAATGCTAAAATGCGATTTAAGGCAGTGCAAAATGTAAAATACAGGTAAAACAACTATAAAAAGGAATATGGAAAATTCCTTCATATTAATACAGTATATCGTGCCCTATTTTTAACAGATTTTTCTTAGTGTACTTAGTACAGTCCAGTTTGGTTACTTTAAAGGTTCATTTTAGTTACAAATGCTTAAGTAGGCAGCACAGTCGATTTTGGAAAATAGCTTGGTGTATATATTGAAATGTTTTGTTCCTGTAAATGTCGATTGAATTTTCCAAATACCCTCTTTTGAATAAGCCTCCTTCTTTGGGTTTTGCCATGAAGAAATTTTGTGGATTTAGTCCACTTGAATTACTCCTTACATTTGTAACATGCCCTCTATTTCCCACTCTCCTTGCCAGAAAAATAAATTACCTGAACCCAAACCATTTCACTTGTCCTATATTCTGCAAAGCCAACTCATACGAATATACATCACTTATATAAGTACTGTGAAACCTCGCATATCTAAATTCACAGCCTTGGATTTGGTTAAGCTTTTAAAGCAATGGAAACATGCTCGCACGTGACATCCACACGGGTCCCGGTACGTGTGTCACCATATGTTAAATCTCAGGTTTGGGCAATGGCCGTTATCTTCAGCGGATCATCGTGCCCTCATCGGATAAGTCATCTGTTATTACTGGCCAGATCTGCCCTGTAATTACGGGCAGAGGCAGGATATAGATACTGCACTCTCGCTCTCTCTCAAAGCCCTATATATTCCCACCACTCTGCGTTCGCCGGCAGTTGCCATAGCAGCGGTTGGTACGGCAGCGAGAGATTTGATGTGTAATCCCAAAGGCAGAGTGGGTGTGAAATGTGAGGCTGCAGCAAAATAAGAAGAGGTGGCGGAAGAGAGAGATAATCGTGTCACTTTATGTGGTGTAATGTCAGTGTGGCCAACACTTTTGTATGCGCCTCACAGCCGTGGCGTGTTTGATGATGGTGTGGCGTTTCTGCTCGTCTTGCGTGCATGCCGAGCAGCAGTGCGGTCACGTGGCACAGGCTGTCAGATTTAAGAAGGGCTGTGCCAGTGCATTGCATGCACCTGATGTTACAGAAACTGAATTATACACGTGACGTGGAGCATTTCATTTAAAAATGAAAATTCTGTCATCTACTAAGTTGTAACTTTGTAATATTCTACCTAACGTTGTCTTTGGTGAAGAAAGTCATACAGGTTTGGAAAGACACAAGGGTGTGCAAATGATGACAGAATTTACAATTTTGAGTGAACTGTTCCTTAAAGATTAAAGAGAAAGTTCATCCCAAAATATTTTTTAATATTATTAATTCACCCTCATGTCGTTGCAAATCTGTAAATGACTATTTCATCCATGAAACACAAAAGAAGATTTTTTGAGAAATGTTTTGTGTCCATACAATAGAATCAATGGGGACCAATGTTGTTTGGGTACCAACGTTCTTCAAAATATGTTCTTGTGTTTTCTCCAAAAGAAAGAAAGTTAAATGACATGAGTGTGAGTAAATGATGACAGAACGATGTTTTTTGGGTGAACTATCCCTTTAAATAATGAGTTGGATGAATTATGTCACTCATTTTGATAGCTAGGTTTTCCTCAATTTTAATACATGATTCTATACAGTTTAAATATAGCACATGCACATACAGCAAAATTCCAAACCAAGAGTCCTCGCAAACTTGCGTCCTTTTCTAATCTTCGGACACCGCGTTTCCCTCCAGTTGTGCATCTCTCTTTGACGTAGGCGTTTGATGGTCGGCCCCCCCACACACTCAGACAGGCTAACACACCCACTGCTATTTTTACACAGCAGCAGCGAAAGGGGGTGGGAGGGTGGTGGTGAGGAGATAGAGAGCGTCTCACTCGGTTTCTCTCCTCCCGCGCAGGTGGACTATATGGATGAGAATGAGGAGTATTTTCAGCGACAGGCATCGCACCGGCAGTCCCGACGAAGGTTTCGCAAGATCAACCAGAAGGGAGAGCGGCAGACCATCATCGATACGGTCGATCCCTATCCGACTGGCAAGCCGCCCATAGGACGGGGGTACCATACGGTCAGTCACATTCCTCAAACTTTACCTGTACGGCTTCTTCTTTAAATGTAGCTCCTCCCCCTGTATGATTGACAGTTTTTCGCACCTGTTTGGCTTTTGATGTTGTGTTTGTTTGTGCACTGTTTAATGGGCATTCCAAATGCTTGTTTGTCCCGTGTAACAAATGTTACGTGTGCTAAGGGGTGGACTATTGGTTAAAATAAGTATTTGTAGTAAAAGTAAAAATCATTTCAAGATGTTGTGTTGTGTTACTTGGCAACCAAAAACAACTGGGCTGTACTGTGCATTGGGTTAAACAACACACATGTAAATAATAAACATTTCTGTAATTTTTCTGTTTGTTTTAAACTGTTTTAAACTGTTAAACTGTTGAAAACAAAGCTTATTTATCGTAAGAGCTGTCAGAAAAGTCCTGCATATGCATGATGCTGACCGCCATGAGTACCTTTTCACATTGACCCGTTATTTCATTAGCAGGACCTTGCGTAGATCTCACAGTATTTAATGTCACATTTGGGATGTCTCGTATAAAAGTATTCACCCTCATATAACCCTGTTTATCAGGACCTCTGTCTTTTATCTGTGATAAAATCGGCCATGGAAGTCTAGCAACGGCATTATTTTAAGCTTTAGGTTACAGAAAATCTACCTGGAAGTCTGTTCTTTGTGGTAACCACTTCTCTGTTCTCAAATTACCAATGTGGAAGGAAGAAAGATTGAATTCCTCTTCCAGTTAATCTCACTTTAACAGTAATATTATTTCTGGTGATATATAAACTTCTCTCTGTCTCGTCCTGATTCCACCGTTAAAGGTGTTTCAGTGTTTCTGTTTCGGATACGTATTCTAAAAGTATGAACAGCGTAAGCTCTGAGGTAAAGTACAGTTTTCTGTCTGATCAAATGGCGATAATACGTGTTTTTTTGTGTCTTTGGTGTGTTATAAGTTGCCCATGCATGTATTAGACATGTAAAATTGCAAAAATAAAAGTGTCGGAACAAAAGATGCATTCTATCTAAATGCTCCCCCAGACCTGCCTGAAACGCCTCATGTAACCACACCCCCAAAATCAAAGTCAGTTCGTGGTATGATTTGACCAAGACTGCCCAAATGTATACAGAAGTTAGATGGGCACCTGATGTTCCAAATATCGCGTTACATTTCCGTCACATGCTTGCTGTATTCAACCAATCACTACGCACTGGTTAACTGGCCTATCATAGCGATGAGCTTTTTAAAAAATCTGCATGTTTGAGAGAGCCGTGGCAAAGAGGAGATACAAACATGCACGACATGTGGAAAATACAGCGTTTTTGGACCTTAAATCGTGTATACACATTGCATTACATCCAAAACAAAGCCGTGTCATATGACCCCTTTAATGACTGTATCTGTACCATTTTATTACCTGACGGTTATTTATTCTAGCATATTCAACAATGATAGCTTTGTTTGTTTTAAGGCCGGATCCTTTTCTTTTCAATGTGTTTGAATTTGTTATAAACAATAAAAAGGAACTTTAAGACCAGGAATTAAAATAGTTTTGTACTTTATATCATACTGTAACATAAGAGCTTAAAGGAATAGGTTACCCCCCAAAAAATTCTGTCATCGTTTACTCACCTTCTCATTTCAAACCTGTATGACTCTCTTTATTCTGTTCAACACAAAAGGAGATATTGAGAAGAATTTTGGTAACCAAACTTCGGCAGTACCCATTGACTTGCATTGGTTTTGTGTCCATACAATAGAAGTGAAAAGGGTACCTTCATTGTTTGGTTGCCAACATTCTTCGAAATATCTTCTTTTGTGTTCTGCAGAAATAAGAAAGTCATTCAGGTATAAAATGACGGGGGTAAGTAGAACAAGAAAGTCCCATCAGAGTCCAGGAGAATAAAAATTCAGTCATTGGTCTGTTTAATTTTAATCATCAAAGAGAGAAAGGAAAATGGTCATGAAAAACTAATCCATGACAGTTTGGACAGAAAAAAGCGTGACAAAAGACTGATATGACCCCTTTAAAGTTTAAATCCTTTCACAGTTGGTAAAGGGAACGAGAAACAGAAGGTTGTTTCAGATTCAGTAAACCAAATTTAGGTTTTAAACCCTGTTTTGCATTTCACACATTGCCAATGAAATGTTCAGAATTTCACTGTAACATATTGCACTTGCTTTTATACTAATAGACAAAAATCAGCATGGCAACTTTACTTAATTTTAATTGCAAGCTGTTACTCATCTGCTTGTATTTCCTTTCCTTCGATCGGCTCCTTTTCTCTCTTTAATGTTATTTCTGCCTACATACAGTAGCAGCAACATCTCATACTGTTTATGCTTGTATGTGGAGGCTTTCATTGTCATATTCCATTACAGTTATTCATTGTTGTGCCTGTGGTGGAAGTTGTATGATCTCTCTGTAGGTGTTAGCCGTTGTGCGCCTATTGTCAGTGCATTTTGTTTGCTTGAGATGTGCTGGCATTTATGCCCTCGGTTCCCACAGTGCTGCTGGTTAAAATGTGGATGCACTGCAATGTTAGCCGAATAGGATAGAGAGAGAAATTAATTGGATAATAAAATGTGGGCGTTTCGGACATGAACGTAAGTGTGCAGGCTGCTTATGACTTATGAATCATCCGCGATCACAACAGGAACCAGTATAAAAAACAAATAGGGTACATTTTGAGTTGGATGGAGCTGGCTTGTCTTCGCATCGTAAAGAGAAATGGAAAAACAAGCTAAATAGAATCCTGCTAAATCTTCCTCGGATCAGACTCTACTTTCATAACTTTTCTTAAGGGCGTTGGTCGTTTTTTCTCCACAGATGTTTCGGAGGTTCAAAGCTTGACCCTCACATAGACACATTGTTGATTCCCCCCCAAATACCTTCTCTAGTTCATTCCCAGCATTCCTTCTGTTCCCGAGGGAGAGGGGCGAGTGTTCCCTCAACTTGTTTGGGAATTCTTGCTTTGTTTCGTACAGCAAAATGCATCAAGTCACATTGCGCTGGATTGTTTGTCCCTTGAGATACATTACAAAATGATTCCCACCATCTTTCCCAAACCGCTTACTGTGTTGTTGTTGTTATGGTCCGTGGGATGAGATCTGAACACTGGTTTTGTTCTCAGATCAGTGGTGGTAGGCTGCGGAAGTTCAGAACAGCGCGTTCGAGTACAACCGCAGAGAATTGGATATTAAGATGACGGGTTTTCCAGCTAATCCTGACGTTTTTGAGAGCACCTTCATCGTGGGATTTTAATAAGTGCTCGGATATAGCCAAAGGTGAAAAATCGGTTGAAGTAGGACATGGCGTATATTAGCTTTTGTTATCTCAGGTTGTGTTGTAGATTTGAAATCTAGATTCCTATTAATTGAATGGGTTTGCTCCGCGTTGTCTTAAAGGGATAGTTCACCCAAAAATAATAAATTGTCATTTATTCAAGTCCATGTAAAACCTTAAAACCTTTGTAAGACTCTTTCTTTTGAGGAACACAAAACATTTTTTAAGAAATGTATCAGTGGTTTAACTATACAATGGAAGTCAATGGGGTCCATTGTTGTTTGGTTACCAACATTCTTCAAAATATCTTCTTTTCTGTTCTACAGAAGAATTACATCAACACAGCAGAGAAAAGCTTGTGTCAGTTTCTCTACAGAATGAGTATAAGATAGACACTCAAAACTCTACGGTTTACACAAGATGTGAATAGTGACCGATTTTTTTTGTGGCGAACACTGGGCACCATTTTATCTCTCTATCAATCTTCCTCTCCGCTACTGTGGGGCAGCTGGTCTTTTAATGATCACGAATCGCTCGCTCAGTTGAATAAATACCAGCTTTTCTTTCACGTCTTGATCAACAAAACAACCTGCATTATAGATCATCGTCACCGCAGTTTTCTGTTTGGTTGCACAATTTCTGTTCACCTGTTATCTTCAACTTCCCTTTTTAAGCTTTTTGTTTTAGCATCCAGCTCATGTTTCTCGTGTGTGTGTGTCTCTGTGCGCTAGCCTCTGTTGTTTGGTTTTTTGATAGCTGCTGAGCCTTTTATAAGCGACGTGTCCCTCTGTTCTTCCCGTAGTATGACTTGCAAAGTGCTTCCTAACCAGGTTTCTGCTCCTCGGTAACTCAGTCTGATATTAACTCTCGTCTCCTCTGCTTCTCTCCTCATCCCGGCCGCTCTGCAGGAATGCGTTAAGGCTCAGGTATCGTATTTATTCACTGTTTCTGTGTGCATGTCACTTCCTGTTTAGCTGTGATTTTATTAATTTAACGCGTTTGTGGGGTGGTATGTATATTGTATGTGTGCGGGGGGGTGTATGTGAGACTAAAATCTTGTGATTGCGGCAGAATGGTTTGTTTGTGTGGATGTGTCTGTGTGTGCGTATAAGATTGAAAATCAATGTTTTGCTGTTACACTGATGTGGTTGTTGGCTTGTTGCTATACAGCAGTCTAACTTCTTAGATTTAGAGCGTAATGTCTGATCAATAGTAAGACAAAATAGATTTTCACATTTCAAGGTGTGTATAAGTGATGCTTGCCTGTGGAAAAGCCATCGCTGTGATGCTGGAGTGGTTTGGGTGGTTGCCATGACGTTGCCATGCAGGTGCTAACATGTTCAGAGTTGATTTTAGCACCTTGCTATGTGGCGGCTAAGGTGTTTTGCGTTGTTTTTGGCATTGCAATGTGTATTTAGCAAAATTTGTCTTTCTTATTAATATCATTAATAATATAATTCATAAAAGCGTTACTTCTTACAGCATTTTTCACACAAAAATAATAATAATGTCATTTTTATTTACCCTCATGCCATTTATAATCTCTATATGACTTTTTCTTCTGCGGAATACAAAAGAAAATATTCTGAGAAATGTCTCTGTGGTTATGTGTCCACACAATGGAAGTCAATGGGGGTCAGTGTTGTTTGGTTAAATACGTACTTCAAAATATCTTCAAGTCACACACATGTAATGACATGATAGCGAGTAAATAATAAAACACATTTTTGAATTGCCCTTTAACAATCCGCACATTATTCTGGTGTCACATCTGTGAAACAAACGATGACAAGCTGTGCCGTGCAGAATGATTACAATGGCAATTTAGGACTTAGTTAGATCTTAATTGTGTAATACTAGCAAGACTGCGGTTACAAGAGGTACAAATAAGATGTTCATGTGTTAATGTTGTGCGTGTGTGTTGACGTGTTATTTGACACCCCGGGCCGATGTGCGCATCTGATAGGAAGAGTTAGCAGCCGCTGAGCCGATACCTGTTTTGCGGTAATTAGATTCTGTGAGGAGTGAAGCGAAGCGATTGGAAGATGGAGAGCGTGATGGTGTGTGTTAAAAAATGGGAAGGAGTGAAAGAGTCTTGTCAGGTGTTCTTGTGAAGAGTCAGCTCTATTTTTAGATCCGTCCTAAGAGATTGCTGCTACACCATCCGCCTGCACCGAGACACAAAGCCCTTGCCTTCACTTAAAAAGATTTGTGCAATCATAAACACACACAAACAAACCCACACACATGCTGTAAGAAAAAAGGGTAAGGAAGGCATTTTATATTATGGTCCTCAGGAACGGTTTAAACATTCAACCAAAAGATATCCTGTCATCACTTAGTCATCACATAGGGCGGTATTTGTCTGTATGATAACCCTAAGCAACAAAGATCAGAGTATTAATTGTGGTATTGCAATCACGTCAATAAATTGTGTCATTTTCAAATGTCTGCATATACAAACAACAACTTTTTAACTGTACACAAAACATTTTATTTTAAAGCAACATATAAAACATATTTTTCAGGTCATAATAAAAAAGGTTGAATTACAATATTCTTTCAACAAAATGAAGGGCCTATTTTTGTAATTTACTGTATATTAAACGTAAATATCAAACATTTAATTACACAATTTAATGATTTAATTAACCCTGTGTTACATCACAGAAAATGTTTGTGGTTCTGAAACCTTAATTCTTTCAAGTCTCTGTATAGCTGGTAACCGGCCCGTGCCTGATCCAAACCCAATGATTTTCTACTCTCATAAATATATTGCTTTAGAGAAATGAAACATTTTTGCAAATTTAAATTTTCTTCAAAGGATTTATGTTTCTCTATTGCTTGACACATTGGAGATGCTAAACTGGCCATTAGCATAAACTGCAGTTGACGGTTATCCCATCAGATCCGTCAGAGCTGTTATGACAGTCATGAGAGAGTTGATGGTTTAAGCCGCAAGAACATTTCAGTTCGTAGATTACAGTGAGGTTTTGAGTCCAGACGGACAGCCGTCAGTCAGGAGTTCTATCTTGCAAATATATTGCAGTCCTTGTTATTTCAAGTGTGATTTTGTTGCATATTAGTCTTCAAATTCACTCTTTCTCTCATAGAAAAGTCTTCAGTATATACATGCCTGATAATAGAAGTTTATAGATTAACCAGTAGGATGTGAAGTCCTTTCCCTTGATCTTTCAGGGTTACACTTTAACTTGTACACTCTAACTTTCTTTGCATAGAGTGAACAGCTTTGAAATGGTGCCATATTATGACAAGGACTGGAAATAGAGAACCATTTTTTTAACAATACTGCAAAGAATTGATTTTTAACAAATAGTTAACAAATAGCCTCTAATTTTACCCACCACCATATCTTTTCTTATCGTTCAATCCTTTCTTCGATAATAATGTTATTTAAAAATGTTGTAATTCTGAAGCTCGAACCACTGAAATTTAAGGTATATTTAAATATAGCACTTCTGTATGTTTGTTTTTCATTTAGTTCTGATAAATAAGCAAAAACAATTCGGTTTCACTACCTTGACCCACTAACGTTGTTTATATTAATTTCATGATAATAATACTGTTTGTGCTTTTTGAAGTTTCAAAATTTTACCTTTGATGCTGTCTGTAAAAGCCTTTACTTTAGCATTTTATGTTAAGGACTTGGGATGGTTTCCCTCAGTCACTTTGCTTGGTTGTGTATGAACAATAAATTGCTGGTTGCAGTTCACTTAACCGCCACCAGGGGTACTAACAAGAATTTCTGAATTTGACATAAACAGATAGCCTTTTTGAATTTACGAATCTGTGTTTTGTAGTTGTATTATTATTGAGATCCTTTTGGCTCCTTAGATCATGTCAAATATTAATTTAAGTGAAATTAATGGTTGAAATTAAGCATTGATGTTTGTTTTTAGAAATTAAATAGGGAGACTTTAGCCTGGTGTTCACAGAAAGGGTCACATGTCTGTTTTTAATGGTTCACAAACATTTCTAAAAGACTGGAACTAGAAACAGGGAGTTCAGTAGGATTCCTTAACTCTATGGCACATTGATATGTATTATATTTTATATATATGTATATCTAGGCAGTTGCTTAGAATATTCATGCTTATTCAAATGAGCCATTAAATGGGCCCACTAATGGGCTGTGAAAAAACTCTGTATTTTCTCTAAAAGGGACACATTATTTATACAGACAGGATGAATAATTCAAATGTGTGCTTTAGATTTCACATGTGCATGTTAAATTATCACACATTTGAATTCTGCTGGCCAATTTCAGCTATTGGGAAAAAAAGTGCTTTCCTCATTGTATGCCATCCGACTGACCCCTCGCACCCTCTTCAATCAGCAGACCGGCACATTTCACTTAACCATTGTTTCTATACCAGCAACCCTTCCTCCATTTCCTTTCGTCTTTAAGTCACTCCACCTCTCATTTGGTGAGGAAATCCTCTTCCCGCGTCTGTGTTTTACAGGAAACCAGTTGGAAGTGCTTTAGTGAAACATGGACGCTTTGAATCCAGGCAGGTGGCGTGGGAAACAAGATGCTCGACTCATTCACTCTCTCTTTCTCTGTAGGATGCTCACCTGTGTTGTCTGTTGCATTGATCTCTAATTAGTCCCACGCTAAACATTTCCCCCCAAGACATATCAGTTCTGCTTAGCTACATGAAAAGCGTGGCATTAGACACACAGGCAAAACACTTTGCGTGTTTGGTCGATAAGCTGCACTTGAATATCAACAGGATACACGGACATGCACAGTTGAGTTTATATGTATCCGTTTAGAGCATGTCAGTTACCTGAGTTAATAGCTTGGTTTATGCAAACCGTAGTCAATACTCCTACTAAAAAAGAGTGCCATAGTTAATTATATTTTGTTACCCAGCTCAGTACAACATGTAGTGCAGGTTTAGAATATTTTAAAGCTTTTATAATAGCTGACACCTGCACACATGTGACCGTTTATTAATCAGAGTTCACCAAGTTGTTGTTTTGCTTGACAACCCTAGGCACATGATTTACTGTAAACTCTAATTCATTGTTTATAGTTGATGGATAAGATAACGTGAACTAACAATGAATTAGCCACATTCACATTAACTTTTCACATTGCAAAGACAACGCGGTCATGCCAAAATGCCTTTTTCAACATTAGACAGGTTAGACCCCATCTCTCAGAGAATGCTGCACAACTCCTTGTCCAGGCTCTGGTAATTTCAAGGTTGGAGTACTGCAATGCTCTCTATGCTGGTCTTTCTGCAAAGCCTATCAAACCGCTCAAGCGGGTTCAGAACTCAACAGCAAGCCTTGTTTTCCCAACAGCCCAAAAGGGCTCACGTGACACCCCTTTTCATCTCTCTCCACTGGCTACTGGTTGAAGCCTGTATCAGATTCAAGTCACTAATGCTTGCCTACAGGACTATCACTGTATCTGCACCGGCATACTTTCACACCCTTCTACACTCCTACACCCCATCAAGATCCCTGCGTTCAGCAAACCTGCGCCGCCTGTATTGCCTTAGAAATGTGTTGGAAATTAGTTAATTCTGTTGAAATCATAAATTTAAAAATTTAATATGCTTGTCACAAAAGTTTAAAATAGATAAAAAAATGTACACATTTTTGCCAGTTCTTTAAATGGGTTTACAGGGTGCACGACCATGAAAATGTTGAGAATCCACTACTTTGATAACTTAGAGGTCATTTGAAGACCTGAAGTCTTTTGAAAGGTAGAGGTTCTTATTGTCATTCATGCAGCGTTCTCTGACAGTCTTAACTAGCTCTTACACTGCATGTTAATTACTGTGAAAGTCATTTAGAAGATTACACCATAAACCCGCCATCACTATAGACATTTTAATGTAATGAAGCGTGTTAATTGATTCATGAGTATATTTTATTTGTTAAACGTTAGTCAGATTCACGTTTTCATGAATATTTCTCGTTTATGTTTCCTGGATTGCAAAGTCCTCCAAAAAATGGAATGCTAATGCTTGGCACAATAACATGGAGCCATCCTCACAGGCCCATTTTTCAGGAAAAATAATGCGGTCTAGTCCTACTGTATTCAGATGTTGATAAGGTTAGGTGTTGAAAGGAATGATCCGGAAGAGCTTCAGTCGATGTTAATCCTATCTGTCTGTCTGTCTCTCTCTCTCTCTCTCTCTCTCTTTGTCTCTCTCTCCCATTTCCTCTGCATCATGACTCCCTTGTGTATACGTTCGAGAGGGATCTCTGACAGTTGTGCTGTTTTCAGCAGTAGAGGGATAACAGTAGCTTTTCCAGAGGAACTAATATCTCAATTTGTATTCTGAAAAGCTGCAAGGAGCTTTGCAAGAAGCAGGAGATATTTTGCTTGCATCATCACTTCTCTAAACCGCCGTATTTCAGGCTCTTTTTTCATTGATTCATTGTTCAAAGCATTTATCAATTACGTTAATACACAACAGTTTCATATTATTGCATGACTTGCCTTATAGAGCTCCCATTGCCCTTGTGCTATCGATTAGGTTTAAAGCTACTTTCGTTTAGAAGATCTTCAAAGTAGTTAAAAAGACAGATGACCTAGTTTCAGTTTTAGAAAACACAGCCAGATTTTTATGATCTGCTCATACTGTATTTGAAACCAATATCTCCATGTAGGCATGAGACCTTCTTTTGTTTTACGTGAAAGCAGAGAGAACGGGTGACCAAAGATCAACCTTTCCATAATAATCATCTATTGTTCCTGAAATGTGCTCTGGGTGATGCTGAGCCGTCCCTTGATGTGACCCTGTTTCCGCGGTGACGTAATGACTCTCGGTTTTCCTCCGACGATTGGTGGTTACTCTAACGACGGGACGTGGCAGCACCTGAGATTGTTTTTGTCGGGCATTACATCATCGGGGATGATGTCATCAGGGGGATGTTTTGGTCTCTGTGCATCGTTGGAAGCCGTCCAGGGTTTCACTTGGTAATAGCTATCTGTATGTGCACGCCCACTTCTCTTCTGTAAGAGAAGCACCCGTCAATGTGCAAGCTGGCTGTTTCTTTGTGACTCCTTGAGGAAATGCATAAGTCTAAGCATAAGCGCTAAAAGTCTATAACATGATTATCATTATTTTAAATTGCGCGCATCTGTTCTCTGCCAAAAATAATAGTTGTAATTATTGCAAGGATACCAGGTGCATCATCTCTTCAGTCTGCCAAAAGTAATTTATGTTGGCATTAAAAAGAAATGCAATGACATTTAATGACAAGAGTTATTTAGAATTATGGGTAACGGTCAGAAATAGTAATCCATGGGGGTTTTGATGTAACATTTTATGCTTAAGGGATAAAAATGGACCAAATCTAAAGAGATTTGCATCATTGCTTATTGTTACCATTTTTCTTTGTTATTCAAATTCTCAGCTGGATATCGCGACACGTCACCTCCCCGTGAAACAAAGACATGGCAATTTAATAACATTTACTGTACGTCTTTGTTTTGACTGACAGAAAGATAGATAGACATTTAGGCGAGCGCATGCATGTGTATCGTCACCACAAAGCTTAAGGGTCACGCGTGGGCGGCTCCGTTAGTCGCCCGGAGGGGGTAACAGGAGCGTGTGTGTTTGATGGGGGGCAGGGGAGTGAATTGGCAGTGTTGTCATAGCAACACAGAGCATGTCAGAGAGCCATGTGCTCCGTGCGTCTGTCGTCTGCTAGCGCCTTCCATCTCCCTGCATCTCTCCGTCTCTTTTCATCCTCTCCAGCATTCTCTCGCTCTCTCCTGCCCAAACCAACCAGGAAATGGCTCTCCTCTGCGGTTGCCATGCCAACTGCCTGCAGCCCCGGTGGTAAGCGGAGGGGAGCGTGATAATGACATTACTCTCGCTGGGCTAACTGTGCTCATCCTTCATTTCTCGTTTCTTTCCATGACTCCCTTCCTCTCTAGCCCCACATCTTTTACAATTTCTTTGCTCTCTCATTCTACTCTCCGCCCTTTTTACGTTTTCATATGTGCGCCTCACTCGTTACATCATCAAATCTTTTTACAATCTTGCTTTGCTGCTCTCACCATTTTAAGGGCACAAGTGTGCTTATGCGTAGTTGATGTAGTATGTTTGTAAGTTGGCATGTTCTGTTGTTGAAATGTTTGATTATATAAAGGTGCTGTGGGAAATTTTTTGGAGGATCTTTGGACAGAAATGCAATACAATAAACATAACCGTGTCTTCAGAGATGTATGAAGACCTTACATAATGAAGCGTTATGTTTTTATTAGCTTAGAATGAGCTGTTTCTATCTACATACACCGCGGGTCCCCTTGCAAGCAATTCACCATGTTGTTTCTACATTAGCCCTAAACGTACAGACCCCTCTACACAATACGTTTCCTAAATACATGATCTCCTTCAGCAAAGTAGCAAAAACGTGACGACACATTTTTTTCATGAGATAATATTAAGTAAGAGAATATGTGTAATATTTACTTCTGTTACAATGTATAATGTAAAGTAGCAGTACCCACAGTATGATACAGGGCTGTCACTGTATATAGCCTTCACATCACAAGACAATACCATAAATTAAAATGTAAAGTCCAAATTGTGAGTAGAAATGTACTAAAACGAACTCGTAATGGTCATTGGACTAAAGATATACGCTGTCCTTATACACATGTTTTCTATATTTAAATAAAACCAGAATAGTGGCAAAAGTAGCAAAAATGACATGTTACGATTACAGTACAAGTAAAATGTTTGAGGTTTTGTATGTTTAGTCACAGCTGACGCTATGATAATTGTATAGTTTGAAAATACTGTAAGTTGTTTACGATAAAAGCATCTACAAAATGCATAAAATAAATGTAAATATAATGCATATAACTGCCCATATGCATGTATGTGTGTAGTATTGCCAGCGGCTCTTCTTTTAGCATCAGTGAGGGAGGGAGGTTCTTATTCACGAACGCTTCTCTTCCTCTCCTCCACACACACGCTCTCACACTTTCACACACCCCCCCTGCTTTGGACACAAATGAACCGGGAGTGTTTAACAAAGACAGACTGGATGCGTGAGGTTGGTTCCCTGGTCACAAGCTCGGCTAATGGTGCATAAAGCCGTGTGGAGACGGAGAGAGAGAGGGTAGGGGAGCGAGTGCTGTCAGCCATTTTTGCCTTTCCCCCCTCCCTTACCTCATTTTTTACAACAGCGTTGGTCGCCATTGGCTATCATTGGTGGGAGAGTCTTACCTAAGTACCTGAAACGCAGAGTCGTCGTCTGAGCTCATCCCTGCTTGGATTTCTCATCCGCTCGCACTTCACTCCATTTCTCCTTTTTATTTCCATTTTTCTTCTTTTTTTCCCCCATCTTTTTTCTGGACCTTGTGGACGAACAGATGTCGTGTGCACCTGCCTGGGTAAAGCGTTGATTTTTGAAAGAGAGGTCCGTGTCGTCCGAGACATTGAAACCAGCGCATCATCTCCGGAGATCATACTCTCTCTCCCTCCCCTTCCCCGGAAAAGATTCTCCTCTTGAGTGAGGGGGGGTTGAACGGGTGGGATACAAGGGAAGACTCACCGTAGGGGCATCGGGGGAGAGAGAGAGGGAGAGAGGGGGAGAAGATTAGAGGGAACAAGCAGGATGCTTAAATTTCGTAGCTCCGCACCTCCATTATGAAGCCATTAGTTAGCAGTGGCGGCCATGGAGTCTCCAGCCAAGCTGATAAAAGCCCAGTGAGTATCGACCTTTCATTTCCAGCTCTTTCCTCAGAATGCAACCAGATTAGCCTGTATGTACCATTCAAAGGCGGAAAGCATGAAAACGGCATAAAATGGATGGATCACCTTCTGTATTCCGTGAAGCTTGCAATGCATTATTGCATAATTGTGCATGTCACATCATTTCTAGCGTGTTGTTTGAGGATGATGGTTATTTGCATGTATGCAGATGTGTATTAATAGACATTTCATGCAGATGTACATTAGCGTTGGGTTTTATCGCTCAACCCCGTCTCACGGTATTTTATGAAAGGCTGTGGAGTGCCACGACCTCATTCGTCTGCTGATGGTGTAATATGTGTCAGTGTGTGAAGGCGCCATGTGCATGTACCCCCGCCCCCGTCACCCACCCACACTCTCATGTACTGATGTTGTGTAGTTACCGGCTGATGACGATTGTATGGTGTCAGTTTTTAACAATGAGGTTAAATGGCTTTACTGCCGTCTGCTTTGATGACCGTTTGTGTACGGTTGTGCGTGGACGTGCCCCTGTGTGTGGGAGGAGCTGCACAACACTGTCAGCTAGATACTTTGAGTTTCATTAAGCCGTCTTTGGCAGAACATCATTCCATGATAGCGTCTTGAACGGCCGGACTGAGTGATCACACGCAGCGGTGTTTGCACACGGGCGTCATCGGAAAGCGATCGACACTGGACTGCTGAGTGGAATGATGAACACTTTTAGCTGTAAATGAATTGATCTTCCGTCAGCTGTAATGTGTTTGTGCTTGCTTGGCCAAGTGCTCACCCTGAAACATGCGCAGGTGTACGGATGTCTTCACATCACCATCACTCACAACATCGGTCAATTTCTTTTTAAAGCTCATATGTTGAACAGTTATGTGCATGGCATTTATTTATTTATTTTAAATATACCTCTGAAAGCTGTTGTTTATGACTTGAAAGTACGGATATAGTTTGTAGCTACAAGAGGAAATCCAAGAAAAAAAATTCTGTACACAAAATGGTGACAATATTTTCAGTTGCATATAAAAAGCATTTGAACAGTTGCTTAGTATGTATTGTTTTAACATATTTTAGTTTTAAAGACTTTAGATTTGGACTGTTTTTTTGTCAATGGAAGCTTGAAGTAAAGAGGCTGGTTGACCATAACGATTTTTTTCTATTTGTTAGTTTTAAAGGTTTGTGATCTGTTTGATGTTTGTGAAAACTAGATATCAGTAGATTTTGTCAGAAACTTTTCTTGAAAAAATATTATGCACACTAAGTTTAATATTAAATATGGGACTTTAAACTCTTCGACTGTTTGAAAAGTGGTATTAGTGTACTGTTCACATCACTCATCAGAAATCTTTGTGGAACACTGTGACCTTAATAATATGACAAAGAATTACTTTTTCTTTCCTGCAAACCAGACAGGATCCTAGTTTTGAAATCAGATTATACCCAGCATTCAGTAATCTTACCCAATACCCACCCTAAACATAAAAAAATATATATTTCATATAGCACCATAACTTTATTCACTATTATAAAATCGCGTCAAGTTAACTTGTTAAAAGAATAGTTTATGTACCTTGAAGATAACCACAAAAACACAGTAACAATAGGCAGAGTCCCAATTTCACATACAACCGTCATTAACAGTATTCGAAAATAGAATATGTCCCAAATTATAGTATGCTGAAATGTGTATTCTCCCCGCATGGTCTACTGTTTCCGGTGAAAATTCGAAGTGTGTATCCATGGACACTTAACAGCTGATATTACCCACAACTGGGTAACATCACTTTAGTGATGCTACACTGCATTAATCAAATGAAATAAAAGATGCTTCACTAAATTAATAAATCTAAAAATACATAAAATCATACATAGAAAATAATAAATGAATAAATACTTAAATGCAAACAAGAACTGTATTTTGATGTTGGTGTCAGTTAGGGATCACACTGTCGCCTAGGCAACAACGGCCAATTCCGTTTCGCGTTAGTATGTCCCAATGCGTCCATACAGTTTTGCTACGCACTAAAATGTATATACTTTTCCATAACAAAAACAGTATAAGTTGGCAAATTGGGATGCAGCAAGTGATCTGATGTCTTCATATCGTGATTGTTCCTATAGCATTTTTGTCTTCTTGATTTTTTTCCTCCATAGGTTTTTGCAGCGACATAAAAATATAAATGCATTTGGGAATCTATTTTTATTCTCTAATTGGAAATGTGTGTACAGAGCTTTTATTTCAGACCTGTGGGACACATGTTGTTTGTTTTTAGTGTAGTTTGGTTGAATTCTTCAGAGGACCAGTATTTAGAGATACATTCTCTGCATCTGAAGTCACATAGTGTGACAGAATGTACTGCATTTGAATAAGTACCTACCTATCGACCGTTAAAACAGTATTTATATAGTATGAGTGGAAGTAGTTTGAATACATTTCGGACATACTGAATCAGCCATCTTTTATTGTCATGTGACCCGTATGCTCTTTGACCTATGACGTATTAACATTAACCTGTGCGTTCACGTTGATAACATGATTTAGTCACAAGAAATTATTTTATAGGTACTTACATATCCGGGAATTTTCTCTCTTCCTTTTTTGCATACGGAGGTTTTGGACATACTATTCATAACCCATACTCATTGTCATTCTCGCCTACTATATAGGATGGAAATAGTCGATTTTCAGATGCAGGATCATGTATTTTACTACTTTGTCATGAGACAACAGGAAATGGTCATGCACATTTGCTTGATTACAGTATTCTCTACGCTGGTGTAAACACAATATATTGGCGTGTGTTTGTGAGAATATCTGACCTGTTTAATCTGACGCCCAGCCGAAGCTATTTAATCTTATGATCCTCTCAGCTTAGGAAAGCGAGACGCCCCAGAGCATCGCCGAGGCTTATGGGATAGGTTTGCAGCTTTTAGGCCTCCAGCATCAGCCCTCTTTTTTAAAAGTCACACCTTGTGTATTGATATACACATACTTACAGACCCCACATTTACACATGCGCAACTCAAAAAACGCAAGCAGTAGGTCATCCTCAAAGAGAAAGAGCACACGAAAGCGGCATAAAGAATATTTTGGAGACATCATAGTCAGACTTTAGTCTGGGTTATGTATGTCATTAAGACTGCAATAGAATCTTTGCAGCCTAAGGACATTTTAAATGTTGAGATAAAGGAAACAAAAAGGCACAAAGGAAATATTCACGTTTCTGATGTCTTAATATACCAAAAATCACCATATATATGTATAATATGTATAAAAAATGCATAAGTAATCACGATGTTTTATTAGTATGACCCATATGTTCATACTGTAATAGCCAGGCCCCAGTTCATTCAATACCAGTATGAACCAATGGTCATCTAGGTTTTCTATTCATACTGTAAAGTGTGAAAGGGCAACGTTGCCATAAACCCGTTCATTATTTACAAAGCTCCCCAGAGGGATCGTGAGTGATATTTGGGACCCCTACCAGTGTAACGTGCTGTCTGTGACCCGAACGCTATTTGACTAAAAGCTTCTCTGCCTAATTGACTGAGGCCTGTTGTAAATTGTGAGGCAAGAGAGTTAAGTCTTTATTCTGTTCTACAGTGACATGAAAAGGGCACTTAAAGGACAGAAACGGGCCCCTGGGTGTTTATGAGAGACAGGGGGGATATTGTTATTGACACGTGTATATCGACTGCTGCCGCTATCAACATTTTGTCAAAATGATGCCTTTGCATACAAAGATGTATGCGGAGTACACCAGCGCCACATTTAGCAACTTCTGTGTTTTTTGTTTAGTCCTTGAATTATTGGTGTTTGCCTTATCATCATACTTTACCAATAATGCTTTGTGTGACTGTTTTGCTTCCGTTTTAGTTTAGTAATGCAGACATAGAGAGTAGGCGACAGACAGACTCTCCATTTGCTTGTTTTCATAGCCGGTTAGGGGGAAAACTCAAGGAAAGCTTTTATCACGGTTTGCTTTATCGGATGCTATGATATAGTCAACATTTACAGGTAAACCTTGCATAAAGGTAAACCTTTTAAATCATTAATAACATTGGTTTGGTGCTGAGCATTATATAAGTAATATTTTGAACGATGAAGGTCAGCAAATATTGTGGAGAAAATCAAATGAATGTCATATTCAATATATGTGATATCTGGTTTCAGGAAACTTGGTACACTTTAGGTTTTAATTTTTTAGTGGTTTTCCATATACAGGGTGTCTGCACCAGAGCCAGTACCCAGTATCTGGAAGCATTCCCTGTGTTTCCACCACGAAGAATGTCCAAAATGACTGGCTCTGCACCAGCACTCCCAAACCTAACTTCAATTAAAGCACATTAAAAAAATTCAGTGTGATAGCACTTCTCCACCTTCATTTCTGTCGAAAGCTGTTCTCGTTATAATGAAGATGATGTTACACTTTGCTCTGAGATTTTAAAAACTCAAATAGAAAATAGAAACTGCAGTTGTACGTTATCCTCAATTGGCTAAAGGTGTTGCTCAGATGCCTTTCGTGTCGGTGTTGCTAGCATCCGCTCCATTGTTCCCCACTGTGTGTTCTGACAGTGAGGAGGTAAGCCCGTGTAGACTCGTGAGAAGGGGATTTATTGGCGTGGAGGTTTTGATGGCTGAGTTTTGCAGTGGAAGCGAGAGGACAGGTGATGTGTGTATCACAGCTGACAGCTCTGTGGTCCAGCCGGGACAGTTGAGGGAATGGCCTCGAGGAACAGGAGAGAACGGATGTGGAAGGAGTGAAAAGGTTTGCTGTTATCACGGCGTTTTTATTTGAAGAGTGCTGACTGCACTCGCTGACCTGATGTGTGTGCGTTTGTGTCTATATGTGTGCTGAAACAAGTTGTGTGTTGAATAAGGTTTGAAGAACACCACTTAAACCAATACATCTTTCTGTCTTTCTTTCTTTCTTTTATTCTCTGTCTCGTTCTATTTTTATCTATATCTTTCTTTCTTTTGTCTTGTACCGACTCTCTTTCAATCCTTTTTCATGCATTACTTATCATTCATTTTCCTTCACTTTCCTCCTTTTGTATTATTTTCTGTCTCTCTTCTATTTCCCGTTTTCTCACATTTTTCATATTTAATGTTATGTCCCTTTCCGTTTATTGTCTCTCTCTGTATTTTTTTACCGCATCTCTTTCAATCTTTTTTATCTTTATTTCTTTATTCTGTCTTATTATTTTTCTTCTTTTTTATATAACTTTCTATCTCTTTTTTTTTTTTTTGTGCCTCTCTCATTTCTTCTCACTCTCTTTTCACACACACACACACACACACACGTATCATTTTTTTCTCACTCTCTTTTCGCACGCACGAACGCACGCACGCACGCACACACACACACACACACACTCCCGCTATCTATTTTCTCTTTCTACTATATCTCTTTCTCTAGCTTTCATTTGTTCTGTCTTGTCATCTTTCTTTCTTTCCTTTAATCCTTCCTTCCTTCCATCCGTCCATCCTACCTTTCTTTCTTTCTCTCTCTCTCTCTCTCTCTCTCTCTCTCTCTCTCTCTCTCTCTCTCTCTCTCTTTCCCTCTTGTGATCTCTCTTTTTCTATTCATTGTTCATTCAGGCTATTCTCATATGTTGCCTGTCTGCTTTTCAGGTGTAAATAGCCCTTATTATTATGCATTAAGTCTGGCCTCTCATTTAAATACTGAATCAGTGCATATGATGAATATTAATGCTGTCGTGTGTGTGTCTGAACACCGTAGAGTGTTACATCTCTAGCAGTTTTTATCTTCCCTTTTTCATGCTGTAACTGTATCTGTCTTGGTCCAAAAATCATATCTGGCAAACATATTTTTATCTGGTTTCACCCAGTCTATCAGGTTGTTTTCTCTCTGTTCAATCTCTCACCTCCTGGGAGAATCGACTGCATTTCCGGCATTTATATGATTATGGGAGTGGAAATTAGGTCAGATGCATTTTGTATGAAAGCTATACTCAGCCACAGCTGGCAGAAGTCATCCAATAGCCCCCCAAAAAAGCAATTTCACTGGTGAACACACACACACACACACACACACACACACACACACATACACACAATCGGGACCTGATTGAATGGCTTTATCGGAATGTGGCCGTGTGTATGCTGTGTGCACTTTAATATTAGCTGAAATTAGTTCTTAGCTTCTTATCTTTGAGCTGTTGTCAGAGCCCTTCCTCTTGCTCAAGCCCACACACTCTCTTTGCTCTTTCAGCCGCACCCCTTCAAACATGAACAGAGCGGCACCACAAAGCAGCTTCAAACACTAAACTAGAGGATAGAAACAATCTCGATGATATTTTAGTATCCTGTTCAGGGGTACTAAAATAGTTCTGTCATTATTTACAGACCCTCAAATTTTTGGTTTATCTATGTTAGATGTTGGATATTGTTCATGCTGTCAAATGGAAACACACTACATCCAAAACTGCCTACTTCCATTTGATTTACTAAACAAAGTAAAATCATCCTGCTAAATTGGTAGTAGGTCCGAAACCTCCGTATGCAAAAACGGTAGATAAGAAATACCTGAATGATCCACTGCTTCCACTGAGATTTCGTAATATTTGTCGGATGTGCACTTTTCTAAACCACACGGTAAAGTAGCTTATAAATTAAAATAATGAGTAAATTAAATATAATGTGTGTGCTGCTCTTTTCAAGCGGATTTGTAGCAATAAATGTATTCCTCGAGGTTGTAATTGTTTTACCAAAGTAGATTATTTTGAAGGTCTTAGAGTATGACAACTTCATCAAACAAACATGGCACATAACAATGAAAACATGGTGGAAATAGTATGTCTTAGATGTGCTTGCGGTTTAAGTTGGTACTTCATTCAATCCTTGCGCTTTCGGACGCAGGGTCTGTCAATCTTCAAAATTGACATTTTTATGAAATCCATTAGGCAAAAATGTTTTGTAAGGAAGAGTCATTCATCATTGAAAATGGATTGTGTATCATTAGTGTCAAACCTGGTATATTTATACATTCGTTTTTAACAACTCGATTATATGCATGTGGCTGCAAGAGCTCTTGTGCTCCAAACCGCTTGTCAACAACAGTTAGCCTGAACAGGGAAACTGTACGGTTCTGTTGCAAAGAAACAGGGGAGCCCCACATAAGAGCTGACTGTTGACCTGTCTGGCATTTGGTTGCGGTTGACAAAACTCAGGGTGGGTTTAGAGGTCTGATTTAGGTTTTGAACTTAAGCACGATTTCATGCACCTACAGTCGAACTACGTCCTGACGTTCTGCATGTTTCTCTCCATCCACAGCTTCCGGCGGACTTCAGCAGATTACACCTGGCAGAGGGGATTCACCCCCAGGTGACGCACGTTTCCTCCAGTCACTCAGGATGTAGCATCACCAGTGACTCTGGGAGCAGCAGCCTGTCGGACATCTACCAGGTAACAACAAAATGTCTTACTGGACATTTAATTACTGACATTTCATATCAACGTCTGTTTAATGTTATCAACTTGAAAACCAAAATGCAAAGCTCTGAAACAAATGAGTTTGACAGCCCTGGTCACTATAAACCGTCATAAAGAATTATTATATATGACAATAATAATGTTCTTTACATTATGTATAAGGAATTCATCTAGGAAATCGTAGAAGTGACTTGTGTTTTACAGCCACGGTCACTTATATAAACAATACATCTACACCCACATAAAATGTATATTATGTAAATAATGACAATATAAAGAGCGTTTCATAGGACGCTCGCGTGCCTAACCCACAGTTAACTTTCTTGTCTGTGTTTGGCTAGTATAATGTAACTATTTATATTTTATTAAATGTGTGTTAATACTAATTAATATAACTATTTTATGTATAATAATTGTATTAAAAAACAGTTTGTTGAATTATAACATTTGTAACAAATATAACATTTGTTGAATGGGTCCCGAGGTTTTCACACGTTTAAAGAAACCGTGTGGTACAGTGACATCTAGCGGTTGAGCTTGGTATCGCAGTCTAGGTTGAAAATATTGGAGAGACAAGTTTAGCCATCCAACGGTTCTTCTCGGTTTCTTTTGCTTGTTATCAGAAAAAATGTATAGGCACTCTATCATTTGCGCATGTGTACCGAAGTTAACTGGTGGGTCAGGCGTGCGCGTGCGCATGAGCAGTAATGTTTGTATATGTTGTCACATTGAAATCGTCTATAATGTAGTACAGCAAATAATGACAGTATGGAGCCACGGAAAAAAACGATTTCATAGACCATTTTCATTTTTTCTCATTTTACTATTTGTAATTTTGCATTTAGATAAAATGACCATTTTTGTTTCCTTTTGGGAACTGTTAAAAATAATTCTTCCAAATTTCAAACAAAAATGTTGTTTCTATTTGCATTTACTTGCAGAAAATGTAAATTTGAGAAACAAGTTCAGATTCACTTTTTAAAGAGTAGTTCACTTTCAAAATAAAATTTCATGATAATTTACTCACCCCCTTGTCCTCCAAGATGTTTTTTTTTTCTATAGTCGAAAAGAAATGAAGGTTTTTGATGAAAACATACCGGGATTTTTCTCCATATAGTGGACTTCAATGGACTCCAAATGGTTGAAGGTCAAAATCACAGTTTCAGTGGAGCTTCAAAGGGCTTTAAACCATACCATACGATGAATAAAAGGTCTTATCTAGCGAAACGATCGGTCATTTTCTAAAAAAAATACAAATGTATATACTTTATAAACATTAATGCTTGCCTTGCTCTGTTCTGCGATGCACGTTTATGACTTTACATAATACGCAATTACATTGAAAACTTGAACGTTTAACTTGTGAACACTGACTCAGTATTTCCGCCTACGTCAACGTAACCTTTTCAACGTATTACATATTTTGTGAAGTCATGATATTTTAGAAAATGACCAATCGTTTCACTAAATAAGACCCTTACTTATGGTCTGGTATGGTTTATCCCTTTGAAGCTGCACTAAAACTGTTATTTAGACCTTCAACCGTTTGGAGTCTAATATATTGAGGAAAATCCTGGAATGTTTTCATCAAAAGCCTTAATTTCTTTAGGACTAAAGTAACAAATACATAAACATCTTGAATGACATGGGGGTTGAGTAAATTATCATGAACATTTATTTTGAAAGTGAACTACCCCTTTAAGAAATACAACAGTGATATTTGTATATAAAAGTATATTATAAAATATAAAAGTTTTTATTAAAAAAAATGATGTGAACCTTTTATGCTGTCAGTCTTACACTCCTGAAATTGGAATTTAATGAGCATTTGGAATGGTCTCTTAATTTTTTGTTCTTCGACTGTATACTGTAGTACAGTATATTTTTCACATTTTGTTTCTTTAAAAATATTCATTAAATGTGTTTTTTGTGTTTCGTGATAATCAAACTCAACTTTAGTTTCATCACCTATTTGTTCTTCCAGTTAATCTATTAAATCTTTTCAAACCTCAAGCGACTCAATTTATATCTTCGAATACAGTTTTTATTAACTGGCTTAACCAATGACCTGTGAAATTGAGCCAATGAGTTTCAGTCAAAGAAACCTCATTTCACCTTTCAGGTGTCTGTGCCAGGCTGTGAAAATATGCGCGCTTGTTTCTGTGCCTCCATAAATCTGATTAATTGTGTTTGGGTTGGTGTTTGCCTGGCTGTTTAATTGATTTTCCTGTGTGATGTGTTTGTGGATTAAAGAGGTTTAATGGCGGGCGGTGCGCAGAAGCGTACGGGAGATGATTTAGTGTACGCTGCATCCGTGATCCTGACCTGACAGCCATCTGTTAAAGTCTCATTAACAGCTGGACTGTGACCTCATGAAAAGAGGTTGTGATCTGTCGGTTCTGCCCTTCCCTCTGCTACAACATTCCAGATCTCTCTAACTAGCAAGAGTTGACTGGAAGATTGTCAAATAAACATTATAAAAATATCTAACTCTTGATTGTGATTGGATGTATTTATTTCATTTTAAAAAGCAGATAAAGAAACCTGTGATCAAGCTATGCTAATGTTTTTTTGCATAATGAAAGAATATTTAATTTCTGGTTAGTATAAAGATTATTGTCATAAGTTGGACCCTGAAAATTCAGATTTACAAATCCTCAACGTGTTTTGACGCCATCTCATCGAACCTATTTACTGAACATCGATAATTTGTAAAATAGTGTAAATAGTCAAACATTTCTATTGTAGTTTAAACAGTTGATTTCTTTACAGAACATGTTATGTTGAGTTCTCAACAATTTGTCTCATGTACTGGGATCTTACAGTATTCAGGGCTTCTATTGTCAAGAGTAATGGCCCACATCCTCCATGCGGATGCCGGGACGGTCACTTTTTTTTAAGGTTTGAATAAATCATGACACAGGTTCTTCTGGGAGACTTGAAAGCATTGATCCAAGAATAGCCGCGCTGAAATATTAATGTTCCCTTCACGCTCATCTCAGTCGCCCAAACACTGCTATGGATCGCGGGCGACGTGACAGTTTGAAAGATCAGTCCCTTCATCTGCAATTGCGTGTTTACAAATGCCCCTGATTAGCTCTTCGTGGAAAAACCAACCCGCACCGGTTTGCAGCAGATAAAGCGACCCCAAAGTGATGTAGTCGATGTGTCAGGATGTGCTTAAAGTGCAATACGTTTGCTTTTTCAATATATTCTGATGGTGTCCTTTTAAGAAACCACATTTATCAACAATCATTGATACTTTTCCTCATCAAGATTGCTGTTGTTCAATTGTTCATAGATATCCCATCGCCCATCGTATTTGCTAAACTGGCTTGAGAATAGTGATGGGAATACTTTAAATCTGTACTGAGACTATTTTATCTCTGGAACAAACCTGTGTTACAGCGTTCTTGAGCATCTTTGAGTTGTGGAGGCTTTTAACAGCACCTTTGCTAAAACAGAGATTGATGGTCTTACATCAATGTATTATGCCACCTGCCATCCCTCCCTATCGCAAGACTAGCCCCGCCCACAACGCCCCGCCTAGTTCGCCCTCTGAGTGGCTGCTTTCAGCAGCATCTGAATATTTGATGAGTAATGCAGGTCATTTGAGTTGAAATGACACAGGTTTGTGTGAGCTCGGATCAAGGAGCTTAAAAAATTAAAAGTGAATGGAAGCCCGAACTCTAAGGATGCGGCTGGTACCCGACGTGGGCAGACAGTTGGTCAAGGCGACGTTGCGGGCGGTTGTAGGGAGGAACAGAGCTTTGCTCGGGGTCTTCAGTCAGGTGAGAGAGAATCGAAGTTGTGTGTAATGTGATTGTGGTGGACATAATGGGTGTTGTATGGTAAATTTAAGGTTTTGTCCTACCGCAGTGCAATGTGGATGTTAGATTATGTTTTGGATGGTTTGTTTTTTTGATCGTTCGGTCTAGCGGTGTCTCGTTTGATTTGTGGACATAAGACAGAAAAAGTGCAAACTGCCAGGATTTCTGGTCTTTTTGTACTAGAATTGGGAATTTTTTTTTTAGTTTGTATGTTCCTTGGGAATCAAATCCATGATCTTGGCATTTCTGTAGCCGTGCTTCTCCATGATATACAGAATTAAACGAATAAAAATGTCTCAAATAACATCTTGCAGCTGTCAACACAACACAACAGTAAAGTAAATAAAATCTAGTATGATGTAGTCTTCCAGAATATTTCTGTTTTTAATTTGTGCATACTATACACAATTTCAATGTAAGGGTGATTTTGTACATAAACAATGTTTGATCTGCGACATGCTCCATAATTCAGTTGATTGCTGTTTCTACTATACAGGCCACCGAGAGTGAGCCCTGTGACATGGACCTCAGTGGCCTGCCGGAGACGGCCGTCGACTCCGAGGAGGACGACGATGAGGAAGATATCGAACGTGCCTCAGATCCCCTCATGAGCCGAGACATCGTCCGGGACTGTCTGGAGAAAGACCCCATGGACAGAACAGATGATGACATAGGTAAGAGATACCTCATTAACTAGAAACCCTTGCCAAAGATCAGAGTGGATGGGAGTCATTCAGACTAGGACATCAGAATTTGTTTGAGGAAGAAACCAGGGAAATGTGTTTCTTGGAAAGGGGAGACAACAAAAGGCTGTGCAGACTACAAAGGGGGGTCGAGACGTGTTGGTTATTTCTAGGTCATTCTCTCAGCCAAACCTCTCCCAGCGCATTAAAATTTGATTGGGCGGGCCGCTTATGCTTCAGTGCTGCCGTGCCAAACACAGGTCATTGAGTACCCAGACGGGCCACAGGAACAGAGCAACACCCAAAAAAAATTTGTCTACACGCTCTTCGGTGAGCCTCTCTGGACCTTGTGCAACACCGTCACACAAGTTAAGTCAAGAGTTGGTCTGTTGAGCACAGAAGGAAAAGCATTACATCTATGTTGGCACTTCCGGTAATTAACATTGATTGGTATTATAATTATAACAACGCATTAAATGCACGAACGAGGTTCAGTCTTCTGCATCCTTAAAGCAATATCCTGACGAAAACAGAAATGCTCAAAATTCTGATTTTTTACCTGGAAAAGGATTTCAAAAATATTTCTATAGTGCTTTTCACAATTTTGCAGCTTTACAGTAAATCGATATTTACACAGGTAATGTGGAAAAACAATATAGAAATAGGAATAAGAAAATTATAAAATGTATAGAATATTAATATTTAGCATTTTTTTCACAAGATAAGTAATACTGTTAAAATAACACTGTAGGCATTCATTATAAATATTTAGGATTCTACATTAGGTTTATATTTTGGGAAAATGGCAGCTTGTTAATATGATTAATTTTGTTAGCAGTTTTGTCTTAAAATTATATTCTCATTCACAATTTTTATAAATTTAAATGCATGTCTAAAAGTGTATTTTCCTTCCATTTTATTGTGGCATTGCTTCTGTTGTGTATAAAATTTCTTGTGTATTGTATAATAGAGTTAGTTCTCAGAAATAGCTTCGTATTAATAATGCATTCAATGCTGTTATTTTTAAAGCCACAGAAAGAATGTTCTTCTGTTCTCCTTGTGGGAAGCACAGACTGCAACAAGCAGAGAAAAAAACATCATGATAGACCCTCAAAGTCTCTCTGTATTTAACTCAATGTGAATTCCTCTCGTTCTTTCTCACCCTTTTCCTCAGAGCAACTGTTGGAGTTCATGCACCAGCTGCCAGCCTTTGCCAACATGACCATGTCGGTCAGACGGGAGCTCTGTGCTGTCATGGTGTTTGCTGTGGTGGAACGGGCCGGCACGATCGTTCTTAACGATGGTGAAGAGGTCAGTCAGACATGCCATCGAATGAACAAGTACCAGAAGCTTTTTTGCTCTCATGTGAACCTTCATCGCAAACATTTGACCTGTAGGTGTGGCTTTGCCTATAAACCTGCCCTTTATCGTTTATCAGCGGCCTGTAGCATAGCTTTTCACAGAAATTTCATCACTCCAAATTCAGGATTTAGAAAATCATTACTGACATTTGCCATTTCATAGTGAACAGGGGCATCCGTCCATTAAATCTTCATTCTTATTCTTCAGATTTGTGGCAACCTTGGCTTTACTTGCACGTCGCACCGTCCCTCGCTCCATTTTCATAAGGCATTCAGCTTCTGCTTTGTTAAACCTGAATGAACGCCAGCATTCAGCATCTTGAGATTACAAGATGCCCGCGGTGCAGAGGGAATCGCTTATCTTCTTATCTCAATATTAACATGCCAAAAAGAGCCATTTTCCCCCCTAATGCATCCAAATAATTGAAAGCAGGGCAGGGCTCGAGGCTTGTGCAATTCACAGCGACGGCACTGTTATCAATACCCAAAACAACTGAACTACCACCGGCATTCAGTCTGTCACGCAATGTGGTGTTGAATCATGATTGGCTAGAAAGTCATCAAAACTCGATTCTAAACGTTTATAGACTTTATTGATGGTAAGGCAGGCGGCTTTGGAATAATATAGCGGCTTCCATTTTTTGGGTAAACAATCCCTTTAAAATGACAATTTAAATGTTTTTGCAGCTGGACTCATGGTCTGTAATTCTAAACGGCTCGGTGGAGGTGACGTACCCAGATCACCGGACAGAAATCCTGTGCATGGGCAACAGTTTTGGCGTGTCCCCTACCATGGAGAAAGAGTACATGAAGGGGGTGATGAAGACCAAGGTGGATGACTGCCAGGTGGGTGACAATCGAATGACATTAATCTCACAAAGCAATGCCCCGGACATTTCACATCCACATAATAATGATAAAATAATGTTTGTTTTGCATTACATCAATGAAGCCTATATGACTTACTGGTAGATTTGTTATATATTGTGAGACAAAGGATTTCTTTTAAATTGGTTTTATGCAAAATAAATCTTTTTATTTCAATCTTTGAATTGTAGGCTAAAATAGGCTCTGGATATTTCTTAACAGTCTTCATGAGATCCTTTAATTTTCAGATTTCTATCCAAATGACGAATAAGTATGCAAGGAGAATGTTAGTGAATCCCCGCCCAAACTATGTCAGCGGTTTGTGATGACTCATTTACTGCAAAAGTGATGAAGCCCTGCTTGTTCATTAAGCCTGAGAATAATGCAGTGATTAGCGAAAAATTAGCAATAATGAATCTTGTCTCTGTTTCAATGCACTGCCTTTAATATCACAGGGAAACATTTGAGCGTCTTGCTGCATGTTGAAAGTCAATTATTTCCTCGCTGTATTATTTTTCCCTCTGTTAGTTTGTGTGCATAGCACAGCAGGATTACTGCTGCATTCTCAACCAAGTCGAGAAGAACATGCAGAAGGTAGAAGAAGAGGGCGAGATTGTGATGGTGAAGGAGCATCGCGAGCTTGATCGCACAGGGACCAGGAAGGGACACATTGTCATCAAGGTGAGAATCCAGCGCAAAACGACTCAGAAGTCTGTTACGTGTGCATGATACATTGAAGCAGCACTTTTTTATTATGTGCATAAAAATATATACTGTGTATAGTTGGAACCACTCTCGATCGACAAGCTGTTTCCACTGATTTACACAGATGGATCGAACATGTCCCATAATTGATTCCTAAATATGGAGATCTGCTAGCACAGCAAAGTAGAAGCATGTCAAGTTGAATGTAAAATAGGATTTAAGAGACAAATATTTTGACATTTGGAGTTGATGGAAACAATAAAATGGAGCCAGAGGTGGCTGACTGATCCAGGGAGGTCGCCAAAAGTGATGTCCGGAGGGCATATTTGTTCAATATTTGTTTTTAACGTCCCCTCCCGTGAAAATAAAGCATCAAAATATGAAACACTTTTTTTTATTTTTGGACAAAATATATTTGGCACAATTTGGTTATCTAAGAAATAATGAATATGCTATATTTATTATTTGATCGAATCAGTCCCTATTTTATATTTAAAGCAAATCACAATCTTATGGTTGGGTTACTTATACATCATTCTGCCATCTTCCGAAGGCCTTTGGGTAACACTTGATCTCACGATCATTCATTTCTGTAGGGCACATCGGAGCGACTCACAATGCACCTTGTAGAAGAGCACTCGGTGGTGGACCCCACCTACATCGAGGACTTCCTGCTTACCTACCGCACCTTCCTGCCAGGCCCCATGGTGGTGGGCAAGAAACTGCTGGAATGGTTTCATGACCCCAGCCTCAGGGACAAGGTAAACATGCAAACAGCGTCATGGAAAGAGATACATACAGTAACACTTCTTGAAAATGTTGTGATAAAAATAGCAGCCCTTGAGTTTGTGACTTTAAAGGAACAATTTACCCCAAAATGAAAATGATGTCATCATTTACTTACTCTCAAGTTGTTCCAAATTGGTTTAAGTTTCTTTGGTTACAATGTATTTAACCACCATTGACTACAATAGTAGGAAATATGTCCTTGTTAATTCCTTTGTTGAAAACAGAATGTAGGATAGCAACAGTTCTGGGACTCTTTTGATTACCATTATCACTACCATGGTAGTCAATGGGGGCCAAGAAGTGTTTGGTTACAACCGTTCTTCCAAATATCTTTCTTTGTGTTCTTCAGAACAGAGACCTTTATACAGGTTTGGAACAAATGAGTAAATGATTTTTAGTTTTGGGTGAAGTGTTCCTTTAAGCAGAGCAGTTGCTTTAAGAACCTGCCCTATAAAATAAATCGAATCCACACTTCGAATTTCCTCAGGTTACACGGGTAGTCTTGCTGTGGGTGAACAATCACTTCAACGACTTTGAGGGTGACCTCGCAATGACGCATTTTCTAGAGGAGTTCGAGTACAATCTGGAGAGAGAGGTTAGCTGTCCGTCACACGACCCTTAAAATGAACATCTCTTCCTTCGACTGCATCGTGTAATTCTTCTCTTTCTTTGTTCAACCAGAAAATGTGCGGGCACCTGAGACTGTTAAACATAGCATGCGCTGCCAAAGCAAAGCTGCGGGTGGTGACCCTGACCAAACCCTCCAGGGAAGCCCCCTTGGCCTTCACCCTGCTGGGGGGTTCAGAAAAGGGCTTTCGCATTTTTATCGACAGCGTAGAGCCGGGCAGCAAAGCTGCAGAAGCAGGCCTTAAACGTGGAGACCAGGTAAACTCACAGGACTTGATGTACCGAAATACAGAAATAGATGACACGGTAATAGCAGCTTGCTGTTGCAGTTGTTACAACCCGTTATCTGGCTGGAAGTGGGACTCATTGTGAGAGCATTTGTAATTGCTGTTGTCAACCAGTGAAAAGTGAGAGAGTTATAGCATGCAGAGGAATAAGTCCTTAAGCAAAAAGCAGTAGCAATTTTTGAATTCCAAGAATAAATGTATGATATTGTTTTATTTACTTTGTGTTCAGATGTACAAGCAAACAGATTACAGCCTTTTTTCTTACTCTGTAGTCTAAATATATGTCTTGTCTCCCTCACACAAGTGGAAAATATGATATTTGGATGAATTGAGATTGTCACAATCGTTCTTTTTGAACTTTTTAATGCTGTTTCGAGAAGTTTTTGTCTGTTTAGCTGTAGACTTGTACCGACATTTATGAATGTCAGTGAACTATTCAAAGGTCTTGTGGATGCATCACTCTATATATTTGATTTAGGGCTGTCAAGCGATTAATCGCGATTAATCGCATCCAAAATGAAAGTTTGTGTTTACATAATACATGTCTGTGTACTTTGCATATTAATTTTGTATTTATAAACACAATTACATACTCATACTGTACATGTATATATATTAAGGACATATTTAGATAAACCTATTTATATTTACCAATAATATAAATTTTAAATTTTGATTTATACATTTTTATATTTCTCTTAAATATATGCGTGTATATGTTTATAAATACAAAATATAAATGCATAGTACATAGACATATATTATATGAACACAAACTTTTATTCTGAATGCGATTAATTGCGATTAATTGCAATTAATCGTTTGACAGCCCTCCAGTTTACTTTCTAGTTTATTTTATTACTGTTAACAATTTTAACTCTTCTTTGTGTCAGAAAGTAGTAATGTAGTTTTATTTTTTAAACACAGCTATTTTGTTCATCTTACACTGGTTTATAGTTTGTCAGAGAACAGTTTATATGCAACACTTTATATCTTAGCTTAGTTTAGTTGCGCATCTCTTCTACATGCTCAATGCTTTCTCTCAGGAAAAATTATTAATGATTTTTTTATTAGGTTGTTTAATAAACTTGCACTTGTTTTTAATATAAATGCGATCTACATAAATTCCATCTTCATTTCAGATACTGGAAGTAAATGGGCAAAATTTTGAAAACGTGCCGCTATCCAAAGCCAACGAGATCCTAAAAAACAACACTCATCTGTCCATTACTGTGAAGACAAATCTCTTAGGTAAGAAAAAATCAAACATCATTGAGTCATCATGTGAACAAACTGTTGTTGGAACAGAAACAAATAGTTTTATTGTGGTGCCTTTCCTGCACTCAGTGTTTAAAGAACTGCTGGCCAGGCCTGACCAGGACCAAGAGCATGACCCGGAAGAAGATTTGGATAGGAAGAACGGTGCTCCTCACATCCCCAAAATCGGGGATATTAAGAAGCCCAGCCGCTACTCCATCCCTGACCTGGCCGTCGATGTGGAGCAGGTCATGAGCCTAGAAAAAGCCAGCAAGAAAGGAAAAGCTAACACCGTCGGCGGCAGAAACAAGTTGAAGAAGATCTTCGATAAGACGTTGACCAGTATTCTACCGCCCAAACCATACAAGTAAGCTGGATGAATACTAAAAGGCTCCATTGGCGATGTTTATTGCAGCGTTGTAACTCTGTTGGTTGGTCCACAGTGACGTTGGAGTGGGACAGTCCCAGGATGACAGTATTGTAGGGCTAAAGCAGTCAAAGCAGATTCCTCCTGCTCTGCCTGTCAGTGGAAACCTTTCTTCCAGCAACCCTGACCTGCTGCAGTCACATCATCGCATACTTGACTTCAACAACCAGCCTGGTAAGATACTTCATATGAACATGTTACAGGATCAACATCAATGCTGGTTCTTAAACTACCTTCTTATCCACTAATTTTAGCAATATTCTGTCGACCCTTTCATTCCCCCTAGGGGTCGATTTAGGTTTAAACGATTAAAATTGCTGTTGTTACCATGTTTTACTTTTTAGCTGAAAAAACGAGTAAACATAATCCTGTATACATCATGTTGTATCTGTTAAGAGGAAATAAATATAAGGAAATAAGGATAGTTAAATAAAAGTACATTTTAATAATATTTACTAGCCATGTTTTATTGGGGCAAATACAGAACTCTTTAAAAAGTAATGCATGCATATTTAATATGAAGCTCACGCTTTCCTAACTGTCCTTTTTTTAGAAGCTGTCCCTATAAGTAAGTATATACGTTTGTCAGAGGATCTTTAGCTGATTTTGTCTTATCACATTATTCCTCCGAGCATATCTCTGGCATAGATTTACTTCCAAAATTCGTTTAGTGGCACAGATTTGGTGGGATTCAAATTTACGGTGTTAATCTGGGTGAAAAAGGTTTAGGTTTTTGGTGAATTAAATCATGTTATCTATGTTATCAATGTTATCTGAATCGTGTTGCTTTCACATTGTAGGTTTGTTTGCTTATTGTGTAAATCCAAATGTGTATCTGTACTAAGGAGCCATCACGAAGTGGCTGAAAATGGTTCAATACATTATAAAGCATATTGGCGAACTAATGTTCATAAAAATGCATTTCGTAATAACAGTGTGTGGTGTTACAGGTGAAAGCGGGACTATTGAATCCAATTCAAACCTGCACAAACAAAGCAAGTGTGAAAGCAACATGAATGCAATTCTTGGGGTGTTGGTTAATGAAAGGGTAAAATATAGAGATGCATGGACACGATACGGTCGGACCGATAGCCGATTATTCAGAGTGATATCTGCCAAATCTGCCTTTTGATTTTCCAGGATATATCAGCCCTGATCACCGGCTGTTTTTAAACTATCGGCCGATATCGCTTAAAATACTTTAATCCACCGTTACCGATTGTTGGCCGATATAACGGTGCATCTCTTGTTAGATACATCAGTCCTAAGCCACTTCTTGATATCTCTTTCTCTCTCTCAGACATGTCAGACCAGGTGTTGCGAGTGTTCAAGGCTGATCAACAGAGTCGGTACATCATGATTGGAAAGGACACCACTGCAAAAGAAGTCGTTGCTCAGGCCATCCGAGAGTTTGCCTTGACCGCCGCCCCTGAAGCTTATTCATTGTGCGAGGTGTCAGTCACACCGGAGGGCGTAATCAAGCAGCGTCGCCTCCCAGAGCAGCTCTCCAAACTGGCCGACAGGATCCAACTAAGTGGCAGGTGCTGTATTTACAGCCACAATGTTTCGTTTTTTTGCACAGTTTGGTAGCAATGATACATTACACTCATACTCGTACCTCTTTTCCTCGCGTCTCTTCTCTCAGGTATTACCTGAAAAGCAACATGGAGACGGAAACGTTATGCTCGGACGAAGACGCCCAGGAGCTGCTACGCGAGAGTCAGATCAGCCTGCTGCAGCTCAGCACGGTGGAGGTTGCGACGCAGCTGTCCATGCGTGCCTTCGAGCTGTTCTGCGCCATCGAGCCCACAGAGTACATCGATGACCTGTTCAAGCTGAAGAGCCGCTTATCTGGGATGCCCAGCCTTAAGCTCTTTGAGGAGTCCATTAATCGGGAGACCTTCTGGGTGGCCACGGAGGTGGTGCGTGAACCCAACCAGCTGAAGCGCATGAAGATCATCAAGCACTTCATTAAGATCGCGTTGCACTGCAGGGAGTGCAAGAACTTCAACTCGATGTTTGCCATCATCAGGTAGAGAGGTTGATTTTAACAAAGACAAAATGTATCACAAAAACACAAAACAACAGACTGTGATTATTGATTATAATGTTAGTGTTAAAGGAGCAGTTCGTCCAAAAAAGCTGTGTACATTTATTCACTCTCAAGTCTGTATGGATTTCTTTGTTCTGTTGAACACAAAATAAGATATTTTGAAGAATGTACACGAAAGAAAGCAAACAGTTCTGGGGACCTATTGACTACTTTGGTAGTAGCATTCTTCCAAATATCTTCCACTGTGTTCATCGGAACAAAGACATTTATACAGATATGGAACAACTGGTGAGTAAATGACAGAATTATAAGTTTTGGGTGAACTGTCCCTTTGACATTTATTAATTATTTGACTATTTATATTATTTTATCATCAGTATATAGTATTTTTATAATATTTAAGTAATCTTATATTACCAGGAATCTTTTTATTATGCCTAATTTTACTATAAAGTAGTTTTTTTAACAAAAATTACCCCAGCTTTTGGTACCGAATGTGCCATTATCCATTTATTTGTATCGACATTTAACGTTTAATGAAGACTGTATGTACCCTTAAACTTTTATTATGTTCTAATCGTAATTGTATGTTTACTTCATACAGTGTATATAGAGTATTTCACCTTCAGACTTCTTACTGAATTTACAGATGGTCATACAAAATAGTTTGCTGTAATACATCGCACTGTGTTAATACTTATGGAATGATTTGACATCTTATAACATACGTCTGTATCATTTCTAGTGGTCTGAACTTGGCACCAGTGTCCAGGCTGAGAGGTACATGGGAGAAGTTGCCCAGTAAATACGAGAAGCTGTTCAGTGACCTCCAGGACCTGTTTGACCCCTCCAGGAATATGGCCAAGTATAGAAACCTCCTGAATAACCAGAACCTGCAGCCACCCATAATCCCACTGTTTCCTGTTATCAAGAAAGATCTCACCTTTCTGCATGAAGGTAAGGACTAATATACCCTGCGCAGTGCCAACTATGCACTGTATCTAGTCATGATACTCATTTGAAAAGTACAGTTTGTGAAATTGTATCGGCATCTTGTGGTGAGGTTACGAATTGCAACCAATGGCTCACTCCCCACTACTTTTCAAAGCACTATGTTGGCGGACACAGGACTAAGATGTCACCACGGTTTCGCTTTTTTACCAAAGAAGATACATATTTATGAAATGCACTCTGTAGAGCAGTTTGTCTGTTTAGGGGGTAGAAAAAACAAGGGGAATTCCATGTAAGGGGATCCGCCGTGTTTGTAAATAGAAATGGCATTTTCTAAGGTAATAAAACACAACACCTTATAATGTAAGGCCTTATACACATCTCAAGACATTATTATGTATATTATTTTGCATTTCTTAATGTCACACATTGCACCTTTAATAATTGTAATAAACATTGATGTTATTGGGATTAAATAGCCCAATGGACTAAAGCACACTGTATTAGTTTCAAAACATCCTCCTTTGTCTAAAAGCAAACAACGTACCTGATCATTTCTGTCATAGATGGGTACATCAACACAGTATTCGCCACTTTTAAACATCAATAATGCCTACTGGGTGATTGAAAACTTGGCATGCTCAGGCAAGTGAGGGTATAAAGGAGAAAGCAGGATGGATAGATAGCATCTGACGTTTATTTTTAACAAGGGCCATTATCATTAGTCAGATCTTAACAGTTTGTTTTAGCGCAGTGTGTGTTCTTGTCACTCACAGGCTTTGCACAGAGGCTCTTATTAAATGATAGGGACAGTTAAAGACTGTATTTGATATGACAGCGAGTCTGCAAGGCCATGCAGAGATGAACAACTCTCTTACTCTGCACTGATCTACATACTATAAAAAACAACTACGATACCATTCAAATACATTTACTGTGTGTGTGTGATCCCTTCAACACTTTATTTCTCTAGGGAACGACTCAAAAGTGGACGGTTTGGTCAACTTTGAGAAGCTGCGGATGATTGCTAAAGAGATTAGACACGTGGGCCGGATGGCAGCTGTTAACATGGACCCAGCTCTGATGTTCAGAACCAGGTGAGCTCCGGTGACGCTTCCGTCTGTATTTCAGGCTGGACTGTTAAAGTCTTTGAGAAGCTTTAAGTGGCCGTTCACTGCAGCGTGTTCAACCCTCACGCTTTTACACGCGGCCTCTGCCGAAGGTTTTTGTACCCTGCTGAAGTGAACGTTTCTGTTAAACAGTTGTGTATGTCACTCTTTGTCTGCATTTATTGTGCCAGGAGTTATTCTTGTCTCTCTTGATCTGTGGTGCGCCTCTCCTCGGTACCCTCTGTCTGTTTTTCTCAAGTTTGTCTTCCTCTCTTCTCATTGGCTTTCTCCCCCCATTTCTCTCGTCCACCCTCTGCCCCACGCACCACTGTTCATGGCTCTCCCTTACAGGAAGAAGAAATGGAGGAGTTTGGGGTGAGTATGGCGAACTCTGACCTCCGGCCCCCGGCGTGTGACCCTCTTTTCATTTTGGCTGCCTGCTGACTGTCCTTCATTATTCTTTCTTCATTTGAGAATGCTTCCATCTTGAGCGCTTGAGACGTCACTTTTGCTATTTAGGGTCATTGATTAAACTCACCTCATTCAGAGTTCATTTAATAACACCATCGATACCGCAGTGCGCATGAATTTATTTACAGTCATTTGGTTTCAGCTCATTTATTAATCTGATGTCCCATGATCCATATTTAGCTAAAGTGATTTGTTTTCACGTGTCCCTTTCGGCTAATCTACTTACCGTAGCTGCACGCCTTCTACTTAGCATTTGAAGTTTTGTGTGAGGTTTTGTTTTATTATTTGCTGAACTGTGACTAAGATGAGATGTGTGAATGGCAAACCTAGCATTTTAAACATGGCATCTTAGTTTATAGTAAGCTGAGAAAGATAAGCTTGACTTTATGTGATGATTTAAATAAAAATATTAATTATTATTCAGTTTGCCAGATGCTTTTATCCAAAGCAACTTTTTTTGTTTTTGTGTTTGTTGAGAATTGAACCCATTACCTTGAGACAATGTTCTATATATTGTAGGGCTGTCAAACGATTAATCGCATCCTGAATAAAAGTATGTGTTTGCATAATATATGTCTGTGTACTGTTCATATTAATTTTGTATTTATAAACATATACACATAAATGTATATATATTTAGAATATATGCAAATGCTTTTATTTAAATATACCATTTATTTAAATTATATATAAATGTTTATTCATTTTTATACAGTATATTTTATAGTTTTCTTAAAAATATGCATGTTTGTGTATATAAATACCAAATCAATATGTACTGTACACAGACATATATTTTGTAAACATTTACATTTAGGCATTTGGCAGACGCTTTTATCCAAATTGCTTTATCCTATACATTTTACATAGGTATTTGCAATCCCCTGGGATCGAACCCACAACCTTGCGTTGTTAATGCAATGCTCTTACCACTGAGCTACAGGATACACAAACTTTTATTCTGGATGCCGTTTGACAGCCCTGACAAAGGAGCTATAGAAATACTTTGTTGCTGCGGCTGTTTTAATATTTAAAAAAAAATTGAAAACAAGTCAACTAATAGACTTATTCCCCCCTCCAAAAAACTGAAATATATACATAATAACATTCAAAGCTTTCGAAATCCTCATGTATGTAGTAAAAACGGTTCAGCTGCACACCTGGTAATTATCACGGTGTTATTTTTCCCTCTCACAAAATGGAAGTACGTTTATTTAACATCCCATTTTAATTTATCTGCCTGAGATGTGAAACGCATGGAATGTTTGGAATGTTCTGAGCTGCAAGGAATGCGACTTACTGCATGTTATGAGAACGCTGCCTGATCCCAGATCAGAGGTATTACCCACAGCTTAAGTCAACTTTCATTTGTGTGTGTGTTCAGGTCTCTCAGCCAGGGTAGTGCCAATGCGGCCGTCTTGGATGTGACTCAGACAGGCGGACACAAGAAGCGCGTCAGACGGAGTTCCTTCCTCAATGCAAAGAAGCTTTACGAGGATGCGCAGATGGCACGCAAGGTCAAACAGTACCTGTCCAACCTTAGCCTGGAAACCAATGAGGAGAGCCTGCAGATGCTCTCTATACAGTGCGAGGCCTCTATTAACACATGTGAGTGCTGCGTGAGTGCGAATACACACACATCTTGGATTTTTAACCATTTCAGTTTCTCATTTTTATCTTGTTTTAATAAGCAAAAGAGAATTTTGATCCAAAAGGTGACTGTAGAAACAGTTTAGTATTAAAATACTACATTGGCATCCATTCTGTCGATAAGTCAATAGGAGATTTCCAAGGCTCATGAATCATTTCTAAAACCCTTAACTTGATAACATACCCAGACTAAAAAGGATCCAAATTTTGGATGAATATCATACGGATGAATATGAAAAATGCATTAATTCTATTTAAAAGTAAAGGAAATGGATACATTCTTTGTCTTAAATTTCAATGCAGTGCCCAAGAGTTCTGGAGACAAAAAGAGACCCGACACATCTCCCGTGGTCTCACGGGCCATCCACCAGCGCCAGCAGCTTCAGAAAGCCAACCAGGCGCTTCAAGTGCCTGCCGTCGCCCTCTACCCATCTCGCAAGAAAGTGCCGGTTAAAGACTTACCACCGTTTGGTAAGACCGCCTATCTGTGCAAGTTTTCGACCAGACTCGAAATGTGTTTATTGTGCTCACACAGCCGACGTTTTTGTACAGGTACAAGCTCACCGGGCTCTCTGAAGAAGATTCTGTCACTTTCGGAGGAGGCTGGAGAGAGACACAGGAAACTGGTAGAGGACAGCGTGTCCAACAATTCCTCACAGCTGTCTTCTCCTCCCACGTCTCCTCACAGCTCGCCGAAGAAAGGTGAACGCAGATACCATACGGTGCATTTGGGATATACTGTAAATGTGTTTTTCCTGTAACCTCTGGTGTTCGCTCACCCTGTGTATTCTTCTCTCATTGACATATGCGGCATTGCTTCGCTGTTGTGGGTGTGCAATTAAATCTATATTCAGAGCACTAGTGACCCCGCATCTGTCTCACAGTCGACGCCTCTGTTTGTTGGCGCCCCCTAGTGCCATTACCGATTACATTTATGCTTTTTTAACATTATACTGCCATCTATAGGTTAGATGATCGTTCTCACTTTATTGAGAGAGATGATTTTAGTAACGTTCAGGTTTCTTACGTTATAACGTTCTTCTTACGTTTGATTTATAATAGAAGCATATATTGGTGTCTGTGTGATATTACATTTAGTTCTTTAAGGTATTTTATTTTAGATCTGGCTATGAAAACAGTTGCGGATAAGAAATAGGACCAACCTTTGTGAACAGAAGAACTGTGTTTGAGCGCGTTTATACAGTTAAACTGCTTTCTGTTTCTGCTCACTCATTTCACCCTGCGTTCAGCCATGGCATCTATAAGGAGTCACGGTTTGAGAGGTTTTTCCTCCTTCTGTAGGAAAGCACCAGCAGGTAACAGGGTTTGATGCTGGTTTAGCCAAAGAGAGTTCACACAAACATTACTATGAGCAGCCCACCAAGACATCACTTTTAAAGGAGCAGTTCAGTTCAAAATTCGCCTTCCTTTACTTTCCATGGTAGGAATAAAAATGTATATGGAAAGTGAATGGGAGCAAATTTGGATGTGTACTATTCCTTTAAGGTTTCACAGTTACATACAGAATATGCAATTGCAACAACTATAAACAGAAATGCTGTCTAGGCAAGTAGCTCACTGGGTTTTAATATTCAATAAAAAATCAACAAAGCAGTCTTAACGGGAACATTTTTAGTAAAAGACAAAAATACATTTAATGGGTCAAAATTATTGATTTTTCTTTTTTGCCAAAAATCATTCGGATATAAAGTGTAGATCATGTTCCATGAAGATATTTTGTACATTTCCTATCGTAAAAATATAAAAACTTTATTTTTGTGAGTGGATGTCCTGCCACAGTGCCCCTGTTTAACAACTTCACGAGGCACTTTTCTCAATATTAGATTTTTATGCACACTCAGATTCCTGAGTTTTAAACGGTTACATCTCCGCCAGATATTGTCCTATCCTTAACAACTCATACATCAATAGAAATCATTTTTATTCAGCTTTCAGATTATGTACAAATCTCAATTTCTAAAAATGTACCCATAAGACTGGTTTTGCTTTCCAGGGTCACATAGTCTAAATATTTGAGTGAACTCTCTCCTCAGGTATAGTTTGTTTTTGCTCCAGTTGTAGTTGGCAGAGCTAAAGTCTTTGTGCTGTAGATGAACTCCTGTCAGACAGTGTGTGTGTGTGTAGGGTTCAAGCTTATCTTCTTATGAAGTAAGTGTCTGGTTTTGATTAATGGGGCTAAAAAGGGGCCATTTTGGCTCAAGGTGATGTGCTATGTAGTGTTTTTCCTTTTAACAATTGAGGTTTGAGTCCAAGCACAGCATAGTAAGACATTACTAGGTTACTTTCAGTTGCTTAGCATAAAGATTTTAACCTTCTGTAACACTTTAACAAGCTTATTTAGAATCAAAGTTTTTCTATTTAACACTGGAAATGATCGCAAAGTTGCTGTTCTGTGTTTTTATGCTAATTCCCGTGTTATCATAGCAAACGTCAGTCTCCTGTGCCAAGTGCTATTTGTGTTGTGCATAGAGTTCCAACCTATGTAGAAGGTCCCTCATCAGTCCATCTTAAATGAGATGCTTCCTTATTGTCAGAACACAAAGTTTTGTACCAAAGCCCTCAGTATTAGAAGTATCTTAAGGATAAGAAAGTGATTGTTGATGTTTTATGTGATATTTTCCCAGGATATGTTCGAGCAGGTGATTATCTGTCAGACTCCGGTCACAGTGAGATCTCCTCACGCTCCAGTCTGGTGAGCACCTCCTCTCTGGACATGGGACAGGAGGAACGGAGGCAGAGATACGGAGGACTGGCCGGAGACGTTCACTGCGGTGGTCACCGCCTGGAGCGCAGAGCGACTGCAGACCCTGACCAGTATAGTTTGGGGTAAAGAAGCTCACAGATGACCATTTTTACTATAATGCTAACCAGAGCTGGCGTTCAGCATGATTTCTGGTCTATGAAGACCTATATTTTTTTACTTTTAGGTGATAATGCCTCTTAAGGTATGCGAATACTCATTTTGATCTTAATTCATAAAAATCTGAGAAATGTAATTGGTTCAATTCTCACAATGCATTCAAGATACGAGTTTATTAGAGAGTTTGATAAAATAATGTGCCAAGGTTTAAAAGACACTTTGAATGTCGAGATGCAGACAGAGGTTGTTAAATTCTTTTGGTTTGTTCCTCATCCTCTTTCAGGTCCTACTCGTCCATGCAGGACTGCCGCGGTCTGTATGCCGGCGCCACTGTTCTGTCTTCCCCCAGCTCAGAGGAGCTCACCCATGACCAGGGCGACCGGGTCTCTCTCGACGCCGCCGATTCTGGTCGTGGGAGCTGGACTTCCTGTTCAAGCGGTTCGCATGATAACATTCAGAACATGCAACAGGGACGCAGTTGGGAGGCTCTGGCTGAGGGGGCGGGGCTCTGGGGAAGCAGAGGGAGCTGGGCGTCGGCCTGCTCCTCTACGTCTTCTGTGGCGTGTTGGGGCGAGGAGACCGAGGGCGACACGGGCACGATCAAGAGACGGGGAGGAAGAGATCTGAACACAGACCCAGAGACCAGCAGCATCACCTCCACAGGTTCTGAAGAGTCCAGACAGCACAGTCGCCGGCCCTCGCCCATCACCGCGGGCAACACCAAAGCCGTGATCAGTAAGTCGCCGCACGAAATCGCACATATGTTGTAGGTTCTTGCAGCCGTACCGTGTGTTTTTATGAAATAAAGCAGCCGATCATTTAAAATGTGTGTAAATAGTGACGTAAATTTGTAGCGATGCGATTCTATCGGGAGTGTTTAAAATGTCACATGACTCACTGTCTTAAAAACGCATGCGTGTGTCAGTAGCATGAACTAGTGCATGTCTGCATGCCTTCCGTCCATTTGTGTGAGGAGCATCAATGGTAGCATTGGTGTCTGTCTCCTCCCCCCTCCCAGCACGGAAGGAAGGCCGTTACCGGGACCCCCCGCCCACACCGCCGGGCTACACGGCACTGACCATCTCGGACGTCACGGACACCTCGACCCACTCTGGGAGGAAACCTCCGGACTACACGACCGCCCTGCAGCGTTCCCGCCTCGTCACACACTGCCCCGACTCCCAGCAGCCCCCCGCTGCCGGGAAGGCCGCTCCGCCGGACCCCCGGGGCCGAGAGGATGAGGAGGCTGTGGAGATGGAAGAGGAGGGTGAGTGCTTGTCTCCCAAACTCAGATCTCAGAGGAGGAGAGGTCCACACACAGCAGTTCCCCCCAGGCCATGAGTTACATACACCACCCCGACAGGAAGGTAAAACATCCCAAACTCCAGATACAAACGCACACTCACTCACACGCGCACCAAGCCAAGCACTCGACACTCTCACCAGCACAAGTGCTGCATGCCAGGAGGTCAGCTCCTTCACCTGCCCACCATCACCAGCGCATCTCACAAAGTGCATGCGTCGCCACGGAGACAGCCTGCACCTCGTCGCCGTGGCAACATCCCAGTCATTGCTCCCCGCTCTGCTGTGTGTATTGGCTCTCACCCATCAGTACTCAGAGGAACATCACTAGATTTGCCATCGTAAATGCTTGAATGTGCTAGAATTCGAAATAGGAAATAGTGAGTTTTGTTGATGTCAGCAAAATGATGATGCTCAGGTGATATTTAATGGAATGTTTAACTTTAAGTTGTCGTGTCTTTGGTACGGTAAGGCAAGAATGTGCGTTTCATTCATTTATATTTACTTGTTTGCTTCTGGCTCTGTTGCAAACCCTGGATGCGTAGCTAGCAAGCATTTGTAAGCATTTCTCATTCATGGATTCATTCATGAAGGTATTAACTGCCTGACACGAAGTTAACTTCCGGTCTGTGTTTGTTTATCAGACTGGATAGTGCCTAATAATATAACTATTAATATTTGATTCAACGTATATTATTATTCATTTTATTGTATTATTTTATTAAATCAACGATTTGTTGTGTTAATTGTATTAAGTAAACAATTTATTAAATGGGTTGTGTAACATTGTGCCATTTGAAGGAACCGAATGGGACATCTAGAGGGTAAATTTGGCATCGCAGTCTAGATTCAAAATATTGGCGAGGCAGTTTAATAACCGTTCTTCTTCGTTTCTTTTGCTTGTTTTTAGAAATAATCTGCAGGAACTCTATACTTGGCTGATGTGTAGCGGAAGTTACGTTCGGAAAACCCACAAAAGCCCAACAAATTTGTTTATTTGTTGCTTTGAAACAGTCTATACAACATGAGCTAGTATCTTCAGCTGAGAAGAATTGTGTGTGTTAAATTAAATAAAATGCAAGGGACATAGCAACCTAACAGCAACGTAAAAGACTGAATTGATTGAAAAAATGGTTCAATCGAATATACATTTTTAATCTATTTGACATAATCATACAAATGAAAGCAAATACAAATATATTTTTTTTCGAAATTCGGATGAAATGTTGTCACAGAATGAAACGACAACACATATCTATGAATATTGTCAATTTTGGAGAGTAAGTTATGGAGTGGCCTCTCAGCGGCCCTAAAAATACATTTTATGGATGGATTCATCGGACGCACATTCCTGACCCGAAGTTAACTTCCTGCCTATGTTTGTTCATAATATAATATATATTTTAAATTTATATTAGTATTTAATTGTAAATGAATTGTATTAAATTCAATTAAAACTACTCAACAGTGTGGGCCACATAATGTTTGTTTATGTTGTTGCCGTTGAAATATAATGTTAGCAGGATTTAGCACTATGGTTTAGAACAGAGCCAATGTTTAATGAGAACATCATGTCTACGACGCTAACAAAAATTCTCTTTCTCCTCCAGAGGATGAACAGGTGTCCGCTGTGTGAAAGGTGACGACACTGGCTTTTATACGTCTGCTGCAAGGACTGAAAGGCTATTTTAGAGCCTCCGCAGGTCTAGACACCCAGACCGTCCAGTCTACATCTCGCTGGCACTGCCCTTTCTCCCTCCCCAGTGATGGATTCATCTCCCTGCCCTGCCTTAAAGCATCATGGGGGGTTTGTTGCCCTGCATGCTAAAAATACTGTGAAGAGAGGAGGCGAGCAAAAAAACAAATTATTTGGCACTTTGGAGAACGTAAAACTGACAACCGAACAGCGCTTTGACATTCACTCACAAACAAACTTGTGTTAATGGTTATATACAGACAATGCCCTCCTTCTTTTGCTTAGATGTGACACAAACCCATTTAGAAGTTTCCCTCAGCACTTGTTTCTAAGGCGTAAACTGACACGTTTCAGTCGCCCATCTTTTGGGTGTTCGTAGCCTGAAAGGCAAGACTGTGATTTATCAACCTCGTGCACAAACTCTGATGACAACACTCATGTCTTGTGGTTCAGTATTACAGTATTATATTTACAGTCGGATCGAGGAGCTCGGCTTGGGGACAGCTTTCAACCCTACTGAGAAACTGGAAAGTACATCATAACAACTGGAGTTCACGTTGTGACTCCTGACATGCGTAGCACACCGCTTTATAATGGAGGACGCTGTGGAGTGAGGGAGTTTGTGGGTTCATGGCCTTAGTGTGATTGAGATCCATGTATGAATGAAAGACCGGGTTTCTTAACAAGCATTTTAGAAAGGCCAAACATATCATCTGTTGTCATCCGTTGGTAGTAGAAGTACGGCAGTCCAGCCAAAGGCCCAGAAAAGATACGCTTAAGCACACTTAGATCAGAAGTTCAGCAAACTGTTAGGTTTGTTCTCTGCAACGACACGAGCGGTTTTATCGGTTTCACGAACATCTCTACAGTTTAAAAGCCCATTAAAGTGCTCTTGGCTGTGACGCAACACCAAACGGCCCAAACGTTGGTGAAAATGAGAACAGGAATCAACTCAGGCAAAGGGGCGTGTCGTCTAATTTGGGTGCTACTTCCTACCTGTGTGATACAGTATATATCATTAGGAAGGTATGTTTCGTGCCTGAATACAGTGGTTTTGCGTAAGGTTTTGTTTTTTTATGGAGCGTCGGGCCTCGATCGGCGGCACACAGCTTCCAGAATCACTCACAGAAACCCAACTGTGCTTTCAAGACTCTGGAACCTGAAGCTTAGTGAGAGCGAGTCACTTTCATTCTTTTCCTTTTAATCACTGAGTTTACGCTGATCACATTGATCGGTAGTTAGAAGTAATCGACGAAAGAGAAAAAGACGTCTGCAGTGTTTTCCACTGTACCCTATCACCACTTCATTGTTTCTTTCTCTAGTTGCCTGTTTGTATTTTAGTTTCGGCTTTTTTGTAACAATTGCGGATACAGTTGGTGAAACATTTGTAACGGTAGATATAGCGACCATCGGCTTCCGCTTTGTTTTTTAAAGTAAATATTCACAAGCAGGCAAGCCAAGACGAGTCGCTTGTTTTGCAAAATAAGTTGCACAAATTGTACAAGCATAAATACAACAAGGTAAATAGTAGTAGGTAGCTGTTCTGCTACTCTGTTCGATATGTGATGTCAAGTGAGAAATGTACATTTAGCTGGTGAAGATTCTCTGTTTGTTTTGGTTTATTGACTACTTTTACCTGTACGTCTTTTACAAAGACAATTGGTGGAGTATGTATTTGTTTTTGTTTAGTTTTTTTGTCTTTTTTTGTATTTTTAATACAATAATTGTACATATTGGTTATATTTTTGTTTAATTGTAGAAATGTATGATGTTTATGCCTCGAAATCTAGCTTATAAGGAGCTGGGAATCAATAAATTTGACAAAATGAATCAACTTATAGTTTTTAAATGCACTTATTGTTGTTTTGTTTGTCCTGCATTGTTTTCAAACGTTGTTTCTTTAAATGACCTCTTGCACCATCTAGTGTTTGCACAAGATAGGACATGGACGTAACTTGAAATGTGTATCTCATACTTTTCTAACTGACAAATGTATGTTGGGGTTAATAAAAAGACATCCATATCTGTATGCTGTTGATGTTGAATGCTGTGTGTTCATCCACAGATTCTTTATTCAGTTTTGACAGATTCAGGAGTCACATGTTCAGTGGTTCAGTAGTTGTGGCACTTAACACGTACTGGAGGATGTTAGTATAAGAAAAAGGATGACATGAGTTATCCTAATACAGATTTTTTTTATTGGCAAGTCTCTGAAAAAAATATGAATTGGTAGTTGCAACACTTAACGGATATTAAGAAATTTTTGTATAAGGAAGAGGAAGACATTACACTCTAAAAAATGTAACTCTGATTTTACGTAATACAATTTACATAAACTTTAATAATTTCTGAACATTTTAGAGAAATTAACTGTAGTATTTTTTTATATTTTCTAAGCCCACAGAATTAATTTTAAGTTTCTTAATACAGAATTGTTTTTATCTGAACTTAAATGTGATTTAGCACTTGCGACACTTTACACATATTCAGAAATGTTCGTGTGTGAAAGAGGCAGACTTCTGTTTCTCATACAGATGTTTTTTTATTGTAAGACTGGATCTGACATAAATATTATTTAGCACTTGCAACACTTAACACATACTACTGTTAATACAAGAAAGAAGACCTCAGTTTCAATTAACACATAACCTACTGCTAAATACTTCCATACTTCTGAATGATAATAATTCTTTATGTATTGGTATCTCGAACTTCTGAAAAGGCAGGTTGCTCAAATGTCCGAACAAATGGAAAACAATATAACATTAATTTGACACCTAAAACAGAGACTATAAGAACACACACAACACAATGTCTTTCCACATTAAAATGGTAATTGTTTATAGTTAAAGGATCAACTTTAAAAGAAGTATGACACAGTTAAAAGTGCGATTGTGATGACGGGAGATCGGTGTGCAGCAGGTGTGTGAACATTATGAGAATGCCAATTATGTTCATTGTTATGCATGCAGTGAGTTTTCTTTTATGATCTGGGTGGCGTGAGCAGTTTACCAGCACTGCTATTCTCCACCAGATTGCTGCACAAAGACTGCCAAGAGCCTCATTCGCAAGATGGAACTTCAACAGCAGGACCATGAACACTGTATACGAAAACCTAGATGACCTCAGAAAGTGTTTCATATCTGAGGTGACTGCCAGCTCATTTGACAGCACCGCAGTTTAAGGGAGACTTCTGGCTTCCTGAGGATGGAGACTTCCATTGTATCCTGCAGCTGTTCCATCAAATCATGTTGACAGCAGCTACAGGAGAAGGACATTGCAGTCCTCCGACATGCCTTCGGAACTTCATAATATAAGCGCAGTCCATAAGGCAAGAGCCTCAAATATTATTCATACCTATATAATAATAAATATGAAGTTTAATTTTACATAATAAATCGTTTGTTTATAAAATAAATATATTTTTTACTAAAATAGCTGGGGGGTTTTGACAGGCCTGTGACACAATCCAGACCCACCAAAGAAAGACCGCTTTGAATTAGAGAGCAAAATGTAAATATAAGTAAGTGATGTGTGTTGTATACTATACTTGAGTAATGTGAATTATCAGGATCTGCCATTGGTACACTGTAAAAAATAAACACTTCACTTGACTTAAAATATCAAGCCAACTGGCTGCAAAGTTTTTTTGAGTTTATTCAACTTTTGGCCGAGTAATTCAACTCAATTAACTTAGTAATATCACATGACTCTCTCAACTGAAAAATCATATAAACAATAAATTATTACAATAAATAAATAAGCAACAATCACATTTTTCAGTTCACTCAACTATGGACATGGTCAAAACAACCCAAAAGATTACGTTCATAAATTACGTTAATATATAATTGTTCTTTTATTACATTCACACTGTACTTAATAGATTTATAATATACACTTTCTCTGCTGCGGCCCCCTGTCTGAGCAGAGCCTGTTTGTGTGTGTGTGTGTGTGCGTGTTTGTGCAAGCTTTGCAATGTTCTTGGTTTAACTGGAATTCGTTAAATGTTGTAATTGGGGGTTGCGCAACTACCTTTGCGCAATTAGGGGGTTGCGCAACTAGTTCAGCCTTATAACCAAACTCCCTGTTCAGAAGTACAGACACATGATAACAGCAAATTATTAGTTTGTTATAAAATTAATGCTTGCCTTGGAAACATTTCTGACAATCATAAACAGTTTATGTAAAAATTGGACAAACAAACAAGTGTTTTATTCTGTTTTGATTTTCAGGTGTTTTGGTTGGTTGACGACTGCATTCTGTTGGAGACGATGGCCCTTTTGACTGTCTTTATGACTCTCTGTCTCATTGCTCTGAGTAGTTCAAGTAAGTCCAGTCATGATTATTCTACACTATTCTAAAACACCTCCATTAAATTCTGCATTTTTCTGTGGCAGATTATGTCTAATAACAGTTGGAAGTTACCTCAAAGTTCTACATTTCTCTCTTTGATGATACTGTTGATAGTATGATTCTATCTGCTCAAGAACGGCAAACGCAGCGAATAATGTTATCATGAAGTATAATGTACAACTATTACTATCAGTTGACTTTTATTTCAGAATAATTTAAGTCAAGTGACCCTGTAGTGTATCATACAATGCATTGGATATACTGTTTGTTGATCAAATAATAACAAAAATAATAAATCTACATTCACTGAATAGGAAGAGTCTGTCCAAGTAAGTGGTCTAATGTAGGATCAAGATGCTTCAAGTTCATCAACATGGGCTCTCCTGGATGCACGCAGAGGTGAGTGCTCCTCTATTATGGATTCCACTGGAAGTTCAACCTTCGCGATAGAAATAAAAGAAAATGAAAGTGATATAACAATACGTGTCTTAATAAATCTGCCTCTCTACAGAAAGAATGCCAGAGCTACGATGCGAATCTTGCTTCTGTTCATAGCTTTAAGGAGGCCGATTTGTTAATTTCTCGAATTAGATATCTCAGTTCTACTACAGCGGAGGTCTGGATAGGTGGATATACAATTTCAGTATGTGTCTTATTCATTTTTATTTCTGCTCGTGTTTTTGTGCCCTCTTGTGCCCTGTATTTTTATAGATTAGTAAACAACAGCTTCTCTATTCTATTAATGTAAAATTACATTTGTACTCTTCTTGTCACAGAGGGAATTTTGGTTATGGAGTGACGGATCTAAAAAGATTTTTCAACAATGGGCCAAGGGAGAACCCAACAATGCTAAAGGAAATGAAAATTGCGTTATTATGCATATAAGAGGTAATGTAACTTTTTTGATTGATTCACAAATGTGATGCATGCTCTGTCAAATTGATGCAATTTTGTAAGACCATAGTTACAAAACAAAACAGCAGATTCAATGGATCCTAAGTCTATTAAATGTTTTACACATCATATAATATCATTAAGAATCAACACTATACCTTAATTTTTTTATTTAGAAGATGTTTACTAACAGATGAATACAATGTAATAATAATGTAATTAAAACATATTTTTGCCCTTCACAGGCAGTGAGGGTTGGAATGATGATACGTGTAGTAGAAAAATCTCATTTGTCTGTGCCAAAAACTCAGTTCAAAAACTGTTTAATGGAAAATCCATTTAATATATCCTGTTGGCAACATTTTTTTGCAATAAAACATTAAGTAGCAGTATTCATTGTTTCTTTGACCATCTCTGAAAAGCCATGCATCACAAATGAGAAAAGACACCTGTGTTTATTTTGAAGTGATTTAGGTCAACAGCACTATATCATGCACCTAGATAACTCAGCACGTGGTAGTTGTACCAAGAAAAGGTACAGAGAATGAATCATTTTATATATGTTACACATAGAAAATCAATAAAACACATCACCACAAATATTTATCAAGTACAAACTGTAGAAAAACACTAAAACATATTTAATTTATGTGGCAGCTGTTGTGATATTTAACTGGTACTCCAGCTGCCCGAAAATGTTTTTTTACAGTGAACGGTAATATATTTGAACTCAAACAAAGATGAGTAATACACACGTTCTTGAAAAGTCTTATTTTAATTTATTGATTCATTTAGTTTTCACAATTTTCATAAATTCATAATTTTTAATCTTATATTTCCCTGATAAAATGAAAATCACACAGGTTTGGATCAGCATGAGGATGAGCAAATTATGCATAGTTACAAATATTTGTATTCAAAATTAAACATTAATTTTGGTGAGAATGTATCATTATTTACTCTCTCTTTAAGTGTAGGACTGTCATACCTCCACACAGTGGCGCTGCTGCCTCATCGAATAGAAATACAGATGATGTTTAATGTGTCAGCTAACAATGTAAGAGTTAGGCATGATTAATTGTTTCCAAATAAGTGCAAAGCTGTGGAGTAAAAAGGGAGGAAAAGTCAAAAGCAATGACTTGCAGCAAAGTGTTTTTGTGCATTTGTTTTGCATTTTTATCTACTGTAATGTTAAAGGTTATTTGCTCTATATACAGCAGTTGCTAATGCCAATCAAATGTAAATATTCATCGGATGCTTCATCTAACAATTCATCTAATAATATAAAAACCTAACACCCTTTTCAGATGCTCATGTACCTACATGGTTACAAAGGTACATTGTGAATCTTTCCATTAATATGAACAAAAACGTTCAAATGCTATAATACAATCTTATCTGAGTAAAACTAACTTTGGTAAAAAGTTGTCAGAAGTTTTGTAATATGGCTGCCCTTGAAATTAAATAAATTGAAATCACCACAGTCTTGTCTAACAAACGTGTTGTTTTGGATGAGAACTCACTAAAGGAATTAAAGAAATGAGATAAGGACGCAAACAGGGCAACAAAATTAGTGCTGAACAGAATTTGGTTTCGGGTTTTGGGCCGATTCTGAGTGCTTCTCATTGGAGGATGCAGCAGACAAACACAATCTAACATACTTTTCAACATTCAGGCACTTTCATTCAGGCACTTCAATCACAAGATGCTGACAGTACATCTGGATAGATGCCCACTTACAACAGTTTCTCATAAGATTTAAACAAAACTCCATAAGGAGTCCACAGCAAAAGCACAATAATACAAATGTTTTGGACAAAGAACTTTACAGTTGATATTTACCATATTTTCACCTGTGACGGGTCAATTTTTTTGAAATTGAGATTTATAATATTATGAAAGCTGGATAAATAAGGTTTCCAGTGATGAATGGTTTCTAAGGATATTTGGCCGATATGCAACTATCTGAAAATCTGGAATCTGAGGGTGCAAAAAATATCGAAATATTTAGAAAATCCCCTTTATAGTTGTCCATCAGAGAAGCTGTAGTAGGCCGTTGCTAAGAAGAAACAGGATTGACGTTGTGGAGAGTAGATGTACCCGAAAGCAGAAATTTGAAGCTTAACATAGATACCAAACTAGAGTGAAATTTACAAAATATCTTCATTGAAAATGATCTTCACATAATATCCTAATGATCGATAATTTTGACCCATACAATGGTATGTTGGCTACTGCTGTAAATACACCCATGGTGCTTATGACTGGTTTTGTGGTACAGGGTCACATTTTCTATAATAATATATAGAATAAACCTTGAAAACAGTGTGTTTGAGCTGAATGCAATGCATTGATTATAAATGTGGTGCATTGCAGCTAATACAGTTCTGTTTGCATGCCACACAATAACATTGCATGCAAAAGTGACACAACTTTTGTGAATTTGACCATAGTATTTTTTATGTATTGCAAGCAGTTTGGCATGACCAACACTAAGACCAAGTCTACTGTCTCTGAAAGTGTGTCTCTGAGTGTGTTTGGCATTGAGCCATTGCTGCCAGATGTTGAGCTATAATGAGAAAATTCTAGAAGAGACTGACAGAGCACTTAACACACAGACACACCAGTCAACCTTCATCAACTGATGCATGCATCACAATGCATTATGTTACCTCAGAAAACCCTTTATAGATAGATGCCCATTGTGCAACATCTAAATTTGTGTATAATTAATAAGAAATTCTGTGTTGTACATTTATAAATGTAAATTGCTTTTAAACAAATTTTAATCAACAAATGACTGCGTATAGTAAAACTTTTATAGCAATTAAGACTAATCTGAGCCAGCAACCCTAATAGAGGAATAATTGAGTTTGTAGTGTTCAGACCTCATTTTGTACTTGCTTTTGTGAGCTCTGAGAAATGTTTTGGATAGTTATTTACCTTGGGTAACCTTATTAGAAGAGTGTTTACTTTCGGGAAATCTGAGCGGGGATTTATAGCAAAATTATTCTTCAAAGAAATAAGCACTCGATCTTTTCAAATCCTTCAAACACACATACTGCCGACAACAGAAGTCAACTGTTTACACGGTTCATTTATATATTTCTTCTGAACACGCAGCATTTTTATGATACATTAGATAAATTGTCGTGTCTTACACAGCTATATTGCATAATTTGAGCATGAAATTACGGCAAAAATTGTGAGATCATTATGAATATGGTACATTAGCATACATAAACAATAAACAACTAATTTGGTCATTAACAGCCATGTCAATCAAAGTTCCGGAGGTGGATTTTGCAATTGGGTGTCTACATGCTTCATCAATCATATTTAAGTCAGATGCCTGTAGTCGGCGGGAACACGTTTGAGATAAACTCACATTAATTTCTCACACCCTTAAAGGAGTAGTTCACTTAAACAATACATTTTCAGGATAATTCACTCACCCCCATGTCATCCAAGATGTTCATATATTTGTACTTAAGTCGAAAAGAAATAACGTTTTTTGATGAAAACATTCCAGTACTTTTTCCATGTAGTGGATTTCATTGGACTCCAAACGGTTGAAGGTCAAAACTACAGTTTCAGTGCAGCTTCCGAGGGCTTTACCAGACGATGAATAAGTGTTTTATCTGGCGAAACGATCGGTCATTTTCTAAGCGTGCAAGTTTTCAACATAATTACATATAACGTAAAATCATGAATGCGCATCGCATAACAGAGCAAGGTGACCATTTGTGTTTATAAAGCATATTAAATGTTATATTTTAGAAAAAAATGATCTTTTCGACTAAAGAAATAAATACATAAACATCTTTGATGACAATGGGGTGAGTAAATTATCATGAACTTTGATTTTGAGAGTGAACTACTCCTTTAAGTGCTTCATATTAATCGTGATGGCATGGCTCTCTGGATTTCAGGATTTTAAACTATCAATAATGTCTTAATAAAATATGTTCTTATTGCACTTTTTGAGACTGCAAGCAGATGAACCCAGTACTTCAAATAAGACAACAATAAGGAGCATTTCAGTAGTTCAGTTCTTTAAATACAAAATCCCGAATGAGAAGAGCAAATAATTCATAGATAATTCTCATCTAGCACACTTTTGCCATATCGCCCAAATTGAGGTGATTATATTAGTACTCTTCTCAAAATTTAGAAAGTGTTAAAAGTGTGTGTTAAGTGCTTATATTTATATTAAGAGGGATTACGTACTTCTCTCCTATTACTGGATGCTTGCTTCTCACATGACCCATATTAGTGCATATATAACTTACATCAGTGATTACATAACTTATGTGATCTGATCACATTTTCGGACCCTACTGACATTTGCATTCAGCCCTGTCCAATTAAAATAAAAAAGCAGATGTTAAAACCAAATCTCAATGACAGCGTCAAGTAGCAAATATCTCTTCTTAAACATTTTGTGCACATGTGTTTGCTCTACCTTACACGGGACTCATGTTTTATTTTTGCCACCTATTCCTTAAGATGAAAATTGAATGTTGGCAGGATACCAACCCAGATTTTGGCCCCATTCCTCTTCTTGACTGAAAAGAAAGGAGATGCTTATTGGATGAATGGTGTGAATTATAATATGGCACCTAATCATGTGCCGTGCACATGGCAATGTGAAGGGTGAGTCGTAATAGCACGTCACCTGAAGGCAGTGCATCAGAACGGGGCATAAACAACCAAATTCAATTACCGGACAAAAACTGCAGTGATGAATCTGACAAGAGACTAGAGAGAGAGGCAGATCAATTGTAGGAAGGGAGGCAAATGGGCAAATCTTCCAGTGTTTAAGCTTTACATGTCAAATTATTCAATATTTTCCCTGATGTGTATAAAAGGACAGTGACCATCTCTGCGTTTTACTCAAAGTTATAAAGTAAAAAATGATTAAAGAGAGGAAAAATAAGTCAGTGAAGCATCATTATGAAACATAGTTTGTCACCGGTTTGTCTAAAAGTATAGAGAACGTTACGGTTTTACGCACTATTTACACGTGGTATGGAGCAGGTGTACATTTCTTCCGTACCAACTAACATTTTGAAAATACAAAAATTTTCAAGAATCCGAAAATTACGTCAAAACCATTGTTCTGCTCGTGTTTCATGAATGAGGCCCTTTGTATCTAGAAATTAGGCAAATATTGTACATATACTGTACTTACACAGACTAAGCAGTAAAACGCAATACTTATTATAGGCAAAGGCTCGCTTTCCTAGCAGCTATGCTGCATATGAATATTTAAAGCTTCCCCCAGCAACCGCTATTAGAAATGATATGAAAATAAATGTTGTAAGGCGTTTTAATGATAATGATGGATAACAACAAGCAGCTTTGTGGGAGATCATTTATATGGAGATTTTCTAGCTTTTTAACTTTAAACCTTGCTCTGCTGTTTTGAATGTAGTTCTGCTAAATATCAATTTAATTACAATACGGTTCCCATTCAGCCTTCTGTGGTAACATAAGCCAAACAAAACCGTTCTGTCACCCAGCAGGTCACACACACATACAGAAGTCTGTTTGGATAATACAAAACAAATCCAATTTTCCTTTATTAAATAAACCCTTATTATCCTCCCTATATAAAATCAAACCTTTTTAGGATCTCTTAAGACTATCATTAGAGCTTTAGATTTATATCTAAAATCCTTCGATAGAGTTAGAAAAAATATTACAATAAAGAATAAATAAGACATACAAAGTAACACTATTTAAGTTAAAGTGTGTCACTGTTGGGGGTTTTCAGTTTGGCACTGGCAACCAAAATGTTTGATGTCAAAATTTGGACTTGATTTGTTGCTCGGATTTTACTTATGTGTATTGAATCATATTAGTGCTCTTGAATTGCATTTTTTACATTAACATTCGTTCATTTAACAGATGATTTCATCCAAAAGCTACTCACAATAATAATGCAAGAGTATTTAACATTTGTGACCCCGCCTGTTCAAAATGTCATTTTTTGGCGATTTAGCGTTTACTACTTAAAATGATCATATATAATGTAAAGAATATTCTGTGAAAATATAACCTTGAAATCTTGATCACACTGACTGAGGAAAGCCATGTCAAAGATTGAAATCAAAGTGAAATTAATAGGCGAAATCAAACTTTAATGCTCATTATCTCGTAATTCATTTCACAGACGGGGTCACATTTGGTCAAACTAAGGTCAAATTTCTCCACAGAAAGCTAAGGGTCACATCAGTTTGTATGACTGTGCGTTGTTCGCAAACTGTTCTAGCTGCTCGTTTGAGATGTGTTTCACATCCTAACCATAATCACAGTCCTTTACGTTATGACCTTCGCTTACAGTGTGACACAGTAGAGATTTAACTGTTGTGTAGTGTTAAACGACTCATTTGTTGTCCCAACATGTTTACCTCTGACACACTTTAATGCCACATGCCGAGAGATAAATGGATAGGAGCATTTCCTGCTCCGCGCTCCTCTATTCATCTTTAAATGTTTTAGCCGGTGAACTATAAACAGTCTTAATGGAGAACACTCGGCTGACAAATGAGAGCTGTAAATTAAGTCAATTGCCCTTTGTCTGTGACAGAAAGAAGGAGTGCAAGAAATAGAGAAGAACTGTCTGGCTTAATTTAATAGCACTAAACACATTAAACCAAAGGTCAGATATCCCACATTCAGCTTTTTATAGAGCTGCAAAAGTCCGACTCTGACACTGATATTTTTGCCCTAAAAGGCACCGGGAGGCGTTCAGGACTTCATTAGTGTAATTCAAAACCTCTCATTTGTTTCATCTAACGGCGTAATAAACTGACTCATGCTCGCCCCTTAACAACAATGTCTCCGATCAATATCGTACGCTGTTAAATATGCCATCGTGTTTTATATCCCATAATCCTCTCCGCTTTAATTTTCAATTGTATGACCCACATCATTGTTTCTGTAAAAAGCAAATCACTTCCATTAAATCTCAGTCATCATTAAGAAGGAAAAGTAAAACATTACATAAAGGTCGGCCATCTTTGGCTTGCTTCAGCATCGAGAGGGGAATATACAGCACAAAAGGCCTCAGACTTGTTTTCTCAGGCAACAAAACAGATCATGTACAAAAAACACATCATTAAGACATCTCTTATGAAATGATGTCAACAACAAAGCTGTGAGTCCCCGCTGTTACAGTGTACGGCACACCACACTCTTCAAAGGGGAGTTTGTGCTGTAACATTTTTCTTGTTTAAAGTTTCTATTGAAATGATAATCCTCTGGTTTAACACATTGATCATTTACTTTGTCATTAAGTTCACACATTTATGGCTGAGCAGTAGGTGAAGTCAAGCCACATTAAATCATGCATTAAAGGGGTCATATGACACGGCTAAAACGAGTTTTGGCATTTGTTTAAGATGAAATTCAATGTGTTTCAATCTATTTATGGTTCAAAAATGCTGTTTTTTCCACATACTGTGCATGTTTGTATCTCCTCTTTGCCCCGCCTCTCTGAAACACTCAGATTTTTACAAAGCTCAATTCTCTGAAAAGCGAGGTGTGCTCTGATTGGCCAGTTCACCAGTGCGTAGTGATTGGTTGAATACAGCAAGCATGTGACGGAAATCTAACGCCTCTTACCATATTTGGAACATCAGGTTCCAAAGCAATTGCACGGAAAGGTCCGCCCATCTTACTTGCGTACTTATTTGGGCAGTCTTAGTCGAATCATACCTCGAACTGACGTAGATTTGTGGGGGTGTGTTTACACGAGGAGTTTCAGGCAGGACTTGGTGAGCATTCGCTTGTAGATAGAAAGCATCTTTTGTTCCGACACTTTAATGTTTGCAAAACCACATGTCTAATACATGCATGTGCAACTTAAAAAACACCCAAAGACACAGAAAAACACGTATTCACGCCAAATGACCCCTTTAATACAGTTCAGGAGACAGACCTCAATACAATCCGTTACTGTTGATTCAGATGTGTGGTAGTTAGATATTGTGTTCTCAATCAATATAGTGATGATGCTTATTAAAGTTCCTAGTATTAAATAGAGCAAATAAAGGTAATTATTGGATAGGATAAACATGTTTAAAGTACTTTTCATCTTATGTATAAACAGCCTAAAAATTCACAATTGAGAGAATCTTCCAAAAATGGAATAGAGACATTCAATGTTGTTTTAGAGCACATTTTAGTAAAATTCTCCCACAATATGTGCTAAACGTAATCTGCATTGCACAGCTCACATTCACGCAGGCCGGTTCTGCTGACGTGTAGGATGCAACAGACTTTTGCAATCTGGCTTACTATACAGGGACCATACAGCATGACTTCACCACAGCAATCCAAACACCTGAATCGACTCTAAAGTTAAAAAAGTCAAATACATAAACAGAAATTTGCTCGAATGAAACACTTTTCTCTATCATCATTTGGTTAAGGATAGGTTGCAGAGAAGTGTATTGTTAAGTAGGCTAAATATGAATCACTCAGAAAGAAATGGCATTCAAATAGAGAAGGTTTTCTTTGACATACGATTAGTTTAGTCGTTTCTCGAGCTCATCTCTTTATGTCTTAGCTGATAGTAAGGTGCTAATTCTAACAGTCACACCAGACTCGCTGATCTGAAATCTGTTGATCTACGCCCAGCCAGAATATCCACTCTACATGGCACAGTTTAGGAACGATAACTGTGGATTGAACTTAAAATAAAGAATAGAAATGATGTGGTGTGAGAGGGCCGTGAGGTTATTTGGCCGACACTTTTATTGGAATCAACTTACAGTGCATTATATTTTATCAGCAGGCCTATGTGTTCCCCGGGAACTGGAGCGAAACCAAACCAGCACTATCCAACAAGAACCAGCATTGAAATTTATGCCGGTCTGCACTTTCTCCAGCAATGCTTTTAAACCAAATTTACTCATGAAAGATTTAGGCAGCGTCAACCCCATTTTCATTAAATCCTGTGTGATTCCTTTTAGAATTTCATTATGGTTGTCGATCCTAAAACGTTGCGGAGTGCGTCTGGCCATGAAGTGCAAACCTAAAATGTTTGTATTCTCTCAAGAGTGTTTACACATTAGAAAGATGTGGAGGTGTAAAGTATTTTGCTAGAGGTGGGAACATGTTGTCTTCAGTCTATATTTTTGGTGGATTGAAAAATTACATATTTATATTTAAGCAGAATTCTGCATACAGGCCTACAGATAACATTTCTCTCAGACTGTTTATTAAAATCATAAGTGCTGTGGATCAGGTCGGTCTAAAGAGGCCGTAAAGAGATTTAATGAGTCTGAACCTGAGCCGATTCCTTCAGCACCCACTGTCACTCATTTTAATGGGAAAATAAATTAGACTGACAGACAATAGGGAAGGGGAAGAGAATTATGTATGCCCATCTTGTTCCTCTCAAGTCAAATGACCAATAAATATGGGAAACCCAAACTATATTTATTGGAAACCCAATATATTTTCTGTAAGGACAATGCTTATAAATAATTGGCTACAGAGATACTTGAGATACTTTTATATAATTAATGATATAAATAATATGTCTTTTGGAAGTGGCAACAAACAAATCTTAGACTTAAAATGACAATAGGAATAGTTTGGTTAGGCTACTGATGTCATTGAAACAAGTGTACATGATTATATGTTTTACAATATATTTTAGTTATGTTTGAGGGTGTTAACAACTCCGCTGCAGAGCAACTGTGGCGTGTCCCTGCGCGACTACAGTCAAGATTCAGACCCAGAACCAGCAGACGACAGGATAGCCTCTGGCAAAGCCCACTTCTCCACACAGACTGGCGAGAAAGAGTGAGATGGATTTGGGAAGCAATTACGGATGACATTCTGAGAAGACGCTTGCTTGGCATCAAAGTCTAAATCCCCAGAAGGCGGCTGTTACTTAGAGAAAGGTTAAGAAGCAGCTCGAACCTTCCCGTCCGCTCCTTCCTGGGCTGATGAAAACTAATCCAGATGAAGAAAAGACCACCACTTGCTCTGCTGCTATCCGTGATTGAATGTTCCCATAAATCCAATTAGATAAAAAACAAGCTTATTAAAATATGATGACATACAGTGTATATAATCATTTAACAGTTAACTGTTTTTTTTAAAACAAATTCAGTTACTTATACAACAAACTTTTGTACATTACAATTACAATAATAAAGATAAAAATTAAAAAGAAAAAATATATTAATAAGTGTATAATGATAATAATAAATGATTCTCAAAGAACATTTTGCATGGTGATACCAACATGTTTGTTTAACTGCATTTTTAGCCACAAACTATTAATTTTAAAACTATATTTATGTATAAAAACTATATATTTATGTATAAAAACTATATATTTATGTATAAAAACTATATATTTATACACAGCATAGTATTCTCTGCTTTGGTCTTTAAACCGCGGGTCGGTGGTCAGATCAAGGGATTCTGGCTTCAGGTCTTTCATCTCGAGAAGGCAAAACACCTCTCTCCACAGCTGGAGTCAAATGATGGACTTTGAGTGACATGTGATGGACGGATAAAGAGATCCAAAGACACATACGCTCCTGTACTGTCTACAAATGGAAGCAATGTGTTTAATATCCTTTTACAGCTAAAATGAAGATGTGTATCATTTCAGAAACTGACTCTGTCAATAGGCTACAGCAGCCGAACCACATTCACTGAACACAGTTGAATTCATTTGAAAAACGAATCAACCCGCATGGCCGACTACATGTGGGCCACGGTATTCATATTAATGAATAGCGACAGCTAAATTTACATCCAGCACATATATTTTGTTAATAATGTTACTGACAGCTCTATTCGAATAAATGCATTGCAATCAGAAAGAATTGATTAGACTGGCAGAGGTTTCCAAAGCCTCAGGCCGAGTGGTCTGTGTTACCAAAAGAGCCCCCAGACTGCGCACAAACTAAACAGCTAGAGAAACAAACTTGTGGAGGATTAAAAAAAAAGATCAGATCCGTAAAAAAATAATTTGATCAGCATTTCTGGATGTATTGTGGTCATTCCAGTGAACTGTGATACAAATCCAGGTTTTAACATGAAAAACACTTGTTTTACTTTTCATGTACAAATATTACTATTGTATTGTTTTTAAAGTGAATATGAACGTTTTCTTTGCAGTATTTGAGGTCTGAAAAAAATCAAGTAGAAAATGTTTGTAGTTAACAGTATGAAACAAGAATGATAATTTTATCTAAACACATTTACACAAGTAAATAAATAAAAAATGGAAACAATTTATAAAAAAGAGTGCGGCTGTACGTAAAGCAATTGAAAACAAATTTCAAAATTATTTGTAGTTTTTCTGAACAAAATAGTAATTAAAAAATATATATATTTTTTCGCTACATGTCCATACTATTTACTAGTAATCTTGTTTTTTTATTTGCAGAAAATCGAAGTGGGCCAGAAAAAATGTCTGCAGATCTAGAATACTGCAAAGTTTATTTTTATGTTTATACAACCCGATTCTAGAGTAACATATATATTAAAATAAGTAAAAAATATATATATGAATAGGAAAAGTCTGATTTTTTCACAACTTTAAATCAATATGATTAAAAAAGAAGCTAATTGTACTCTGTCATTAAAAATGTAGGAACAAGATCTAAATTCATACCAGAAATCTATCTTTAAAACTTAAAGTATAACCCTGAAGCAATCTTTAACATCATGGGAAATCTTTCTCATTCGGCAGATTTTCTGCAAGTAAAAACAGAAGACTGTAAACAGATTCATGTTCAAAAGTGCCACATTTCCCATGTGACCCTTTCCCCCCTTTACATGATTACTCTGACAAACGTCAAGTCATTTCTGAAATGCAGGAATTAGGTTTGTACTTGAATACATTTTGTCTCATAAAAATGAGCTGAATCTTGTTTGTTGGAGTTGTTCTGCAGGCATGATTTACCTTAAATTCACTTCATTTAGCATCATTAAAGAAACCATGAGATGAGAATACGAGTTCTTAATGTTAGAAAGTGAAATTCATGAGCGTTTTTCAAGTTATTAAACATGATAACAGGGAATCTCTGCCAGCAGAAACACATATTCTGTTATGAACTGCTTCGCAATTTAATGCAATAGTTTGTCATTTCATATCTATTAATAATAATTCACGTCAAAACAAAGGCCAATAACCAAATACTGAATGTAATATAGTATGTAATTTGCATACATCAGCCAAATGAGATTCTCAGACAACCGTAGACGTTAAGACCGCAGGAAAAGCACACTGTGCATAGATGGTCTGGATTGTATTGTGATGGCAAAGTGATTACGTTTTATGTCATCATTAACATTTTGCCTGATCTCTATCCGTGTTCCTTAGAAGAAAGTAAATCGAATGAGTATGATATGAGAGTTAATAAATGATGACAGAACTTTAGGAGCATATAGCCTATGATGTGTTAACCTGCCATATCACACATTAAAGAAACCCTGCATGGAACAAGATTCAGAACTGATCTCAGATCAGAAGTTAAGCAACGGCACAGTGAAATACACTTATGTGAGGATTCCTGAAATATGTGGGTTAAGAACAGAAGCCTCCGGCACACAACAGCAGTAAAGCCTTCCAGTGTTTATTTCTGAACTAAAGAAGTCTCTGTAGGTCCTACTGATAATATCTGCAGGTGTTCTTGTATTTTTACTCTTATCGTCTGTCTGTGCTAATTCAGAGGCTTGAAAACACAAACTGGGGGAAAAATAAGATGGAGTTAATATCATGAGGATGACTATATAAGCTCAGCGTGGCTACAGAGGTGCTTGTTTGTGGCTGCTCCAGGGGATGATCTGCCAATAATGTGGTGTTATGATAATCATCCGAAAAATGATCCTTAATCATCTCTTGGCACAAAATCACGTCTTCCAAAACCCCAGTGGGAAAGAAAAGCAGTTATTTATAGTACAGGTAAAATAATTGCAGAAAGGTGCCCCATTTTGTGCCTGGCAAGTTGGCGAGGCCTTAAAGTGATAGTTCATCCAAAAAAATCATAATTTACAGTTCAAACCTGTTCGACTCATATCTTCCACAGCTCACAACAGATGATATTTTGAAGAACGTTGTTAACCAAAGAGTGCCAGAACCCATTCACTTGCATTGGTTTTGTGTCCCCACAACAGAAGTGAATGGGTGCCGCCGCTCTTCGGATACCGTCTTTTCTCAAAATATCTTCTTCTGTGTTCTGCGGAAGAAAGAAACTCACAAGAGGGGGAGTACTGTAAATGATGACAGAACTCCCCAACCCTGACCTCACTGCACATGTCAAGCACAACCAAGGGCACCTTCTCGGTCTCTGCAAATATTTTTGAACAGTCATTTTAATGTTAACCGATACCATACCCGCCTCTAAACTAGACATCCTACCAGGCACACAGCAGGGCATCGTTCCACAAGGTGAATGCACTTTTAGTTAAAGAGCTGTATGAATTGTATAAGATGCAGCTCACATTAGAATACAGCACAGCAGCATGCACAATGCAGAACACCCACGCAATGACAGAGAGTGAGCTAATGATGAGAGTATTTTTATTTTGGGGGCAACTATTCCTTAAAGTTTGCCCTTGGGTGCACAAATAATAGTCACTGGAGTGATGGTTTCTTATTAGACTATTTGAAGACACTGAAACTACAGTGGCGCCACCAGCAAGGAAGTTTCTCTGGAGACGCTGATCAGTAGCCAGTTGTTTCATTTTTGAAATTTAAGAACATTTTTGTTGTTTCAAGTTGTTCAAAACAGGTCCTCATGTACAAAACTACAGATGCAGATGACAGTCACAAGAATGATCAAACTGGCTGTAAGTTCTTTAGGGACCTATTATCCCCATGCGCAGCTTCGTCGATTAAAAAGGTTAAACTCAATGCGGCTTGGCCTTTTTCATCAAAACAACAAAAGTATTTTGAAAGCTGGAAGCATTTTCAGAAATATTTTTACGCCGAAACACTTGAATACTATTGAACATTGTCTTTTCTGACAGGCACAGTGGGCTTTTAAATGCACGATGGTGAATATTTTTTTTCTATAAAAAAAGCTTTCTTCAGCTTGCTGTTTTCTCCTTTGTCACCTTTTGCACCTCTTGTAGTCCTTTAAAGAGCCTAATGTGTGATTTATTTGTTTACATGGAGTCGTGTATCCACAGTGGATCAGATACTTTAGATAAATAAAATACTCTGTGATCTGTCAAGAGAAATCTGAATAGTGTGACCATCACAAACACTCCTGACTGTCCAAGTATGTCTTGAATTTTTATGTGAAGTTTCAAGTTTATTTAATAAGCAAACATGTCTAATGCTTCTGAGTCTTTATTTTATTGTAGTCTTGTTAAAACGAAGGTCTAAATATGCTGTTACTTGATTTTAATTAACTTAAAAATGTTAAAATAAAAATGTAGTGCCTACAGTTAATGGCATAATATACAGAGTCCACTTTCAATCTTTTATTTGCTGGCATGCCTTCCTTATTTGCTTTGGTCTGTTGCATTATCATAAAATTGAATTGGTTGATTGATTTCAGTTATATGGTGCAAATACTGAAGTGGGACTTCTGCTAAATGTGCTAGAGCTCTACTCCAAACCACTCTATGTGTAAGTTGTTTACATATGCTTATTAAAAACGTTATCAGCCTAAGTGACTGTCCGTGTTGCGTCCTGTTTGTTTTGTTGCACATTAATTATATTAGCTTTTGAGATACTTTTTTTTTATCGGTTTTAAGTGCTGATTTCAGACAGAAACATGAAAGGCTGACATTGTATTATCATGTATAGAGTTCACTCAAAATCTAATGCAATTTCTTTGCATTCGTGACTTCTTGTTTTATTAGCAATCCAAGAAGGGTGAAGGATGTTTTCATATTTAAATATTAAATTGAATTGAAATATGCAATGTAGTAAAAGGCTAAAAGCTTAGTTTGGCCAAATTCACATTGAGATCAAATGGAATGAGTTGTCAATGACATCACATCATAATGATTACAGACTGAAAATAACAAATAATTAGTTTGGGTTAAAGGTGCTGTGTAAAATTTAGAAGGAGCTATTGCCAGAAATGCAATATAATATACATAACTATGTCTTCAGAGGTGTATAAAGACCTTTCATAATGAAGCGTCATGTTTTTATTACCTTAGAATGAGGACCCCTTGCATTGAATTTGCATGTTGTTTCTACAATAGCCCTACAAAGAACAAGCTACTCTTCAGAGTGCGTTTCGTAAATACGGCAAACAATCGTGTTTCAACAGGGAGAGGTAGAGTAAGCCGTTGCTTGCAATTCACAACCTCACCACTAGAAATTGCTTAAATTCTCCACATTGCTTCTTTAACTCTTTCCAAGCCAGCCTATTTAAAAAAAAGTTGCCAGCCAACGCCAGCGTTTTTTAACATTTTCACCAAATTTGAATGAAAGAACAGAGTCTCTGCTTTTAAACAAAAGAAGCCGTATTCTTCTATCTTCATTTGTTCTTTTTTTATCACTCCTTAGATGTGGGTAGGTTTTTCCAAAATGCATCACTTTGATTAATCAGCTGAGATAGTATTTTTTTTGTCAAAGATTCCGCACAGATTAGACTCAATCAACAATCATCAAAAACTTTGATGTCTGACTGGTTAACTGGCCAATCATAGCACACATCGCTTTCAGAGCGATGAGCTTTGTAAAAAAGCAGAGCATTTTTGGGAGGCGGGGTAAAGAGGAGATACAAACATTCACTGCACATTTTATGCATGATCAAGCAGCCTTTATACATACATTTTATCTAACTAAAAATCCTCAACTCACCTCAACTTTATTTATATAGCGCTATTTACAATTTTCATTGTTACAAAGCAGCTGTACATGAGACACATTGAATACAAGTATGAATTCTAAAGCAGCCCCCCCGGCCAGGCAGATAGTGCAAAACAATATGCAAACGGTGGTGAGGAACCCAAAACTCCCATCGAGAAAAAAAACCTCAGGGGAACCCAGGCCCAACCAGGGGATTCCAGTTCCCCTCTGGCAAAAGCTGCTGCCTCTGCACAAGCTCAACAGTGCTTGCACAACAAGGCTTAATAAAAATATAAAAATTAAGGATTTAAGATTATCATTAACAATCTAATAGCATTTGAAATGTTGTAGGAAAAACAAAGTTGTCGCGTCCTTAATCCAGCTCTATCCTCTTAGCTCTTGTCAGGTCACCGCTTCCACTGCTGATTTTGTCTTCAATATCAGCAGTGGTTTGTAAACTATTCACAGTCTTCTCTCATCGAGAGCATTGGCCTAATTTGATCTGAAGTTTAAGCACTTAAAGGTTCCCTTGCTGTACTTTTTAAATGTTTTTCGGCACAATGAGTGGAACGTAACCATTAGGGAATTAGATGACGGATCTGTTTAATTTATGGATCTTAAGCACATAAACATAGCCAACACTTTATCAAGAGTTCAAATATAGCGATGAACAGGTTTAACAGAAGATGTGGTTTCAACATGGCACAATAAATGACCGATCGGATTTGCTCATCATAATAAATCAACGCCGAGACTGAACGTAGATCATCTGGCATAACAGGGCCACATGCTTGACAAATGAGATATGAGAACAATCACTTTGAAAAATGCAAGCCGCCCACACGAGACCCGAGGCTGGAATCAGCTTGTTTATTAAAGTAAAGATGCATCGTAAACTATCGCTTCAGAACCAGATATAACCAGTTTACATTGATCTATACAGCTGCTTCTTAGCTCTAATATGTTCATGGATTTATGAATTTGGTGGATGGTTTAACAATGCAGACTTACAGTGCCTTTAGGAGTATTTTTTCTCCGCTGCACTTTTTTATGTTGACTGTAAATTAACAGATCTGTGCAAGCGCTTTATGAATAAGTAACTCTATTTCTATGACCTCTTTTTATAAAAACTACATCACCCATATGTACAGACTGCAATGGTTTCATGTCATGAGGTTTTTTACAGTGCTCTTAAAAGTGTAAAATAGGACCGGTGAATGGATAACAAATGTCAGTTTCCAAAGATGACAGAAATGATCATAATTTTGGGTGGTCTTTCAGACCCAAAAGCACAAAAATCTGCCTAACACACTCGGATCAAACTACAAAATCTCATAGGAATCAACGTATTTATGCGTTGAAGTACAGTGACGTTTACGCGCCAGTGACGTTAGGGAAGGGCTTCAGTGTTTCGTTTTTCTATTAATCGTAAAATGTAAAAAAAACATCAAGTTGAAAACAAAGATTTTCTGGCAGTTGTTACACCAGAGAAATAGCATAAAATGTATATTTTTACCTCGTTTTAAAAATACGTAAAAATCTGTAAAACAAACTTTGCCATCCAAAGCCATGTCTCACAACCAACAGAACACCTTTGACACTAACTCAAGGATGTTAAAATAACATATTTTCTTCTATCCCAGATTATGATGCAGAAAGCACTGTAACTCTGTAAATCGTGGTAAATGTAACACCATGAAAGTGTCTCCGATTCAAAACCCTGAGCCATCCGGCAGTCTTTCATTTTTTGATGTTTAAGTGCAAGTGTTCCACTATACACAATATCTTATCGTCATCCCCTTCTGAAATACATTCCCATACAAGCACTGACTTTCCTTTTAAGTAGTTCTCTTTTCCTGTATAACAGACCTCTTTGATGTTTTTTATTCAACAAAGTGCAATCCCACAAGACGGCGTTCCTTTAACCAGTTGGAATCGTTCCTTCAAAAATGTTAAAAATATCACGTCTCATTTTCATGCAAACATCATTTCTGTATGGTGATTTCCTTCCTCCACAGCCTGAAAATGGCCCTTTATCAGTTCGTAACTGTTGATTTATCTGACATAATGTCGTTTCTGATCTAAACACAGCTTGTCACCATGTCACAAGTGCATTCAGATGAGGTCGCTGTTATCTAGAGAGTCGTGAAGGGGGCTTCGAATGATAGCCAAGTGAGAAAGGTCAGCAAAACGGATCAACAAACCTCTGCGCTTCAACTCCTGCTGTGAATGAGAAGCTGTTACGAGAATTGAAGTCCGGATCTTGTTTGTCTTTACTGAAGTGATAAATTGCAAAACACACAGAGGCCAGAGTCGGTCATAATTGAGAAGCACTTCATTCTGTTTGTGTCTGTGGGATACTGTAACCTACTGAGAGCTTTAAACCTGATATCCACACACAAACACAAAAATCAGGATGCTTTGAGGTACAGGTAGTTTGGTGATGTACAGTTAATAAATAAGCTGGGTATGTGCAAGACTATTTATAATAAAAAAAAAATCTTAATGGGTTGCCTAAGTTGTGTAGTAATTTTGTATAACTAGGCCCTTTTGGTGTTTTTGAGAGGGCATGTATATAACAAAAACAGCCGGTGGAGCACAACAGCAAGCAGAATGAAGAAAACTCGAGACATGTTTTAAAAAATTGGACTCAATGCTCATGCTAAAACTCCAAATAGCACATGAAGGTTTGACAGATCGACAACTCTACTAATGCACAGTACTACAATATAAAAGTTAAAATAAACACATGTACAAAACTATTAAGACTAGTCTAGACTAGCAAGACTAGTTTCTTTGATCTCTGTGACACAACTTTAAAATGAACCCACATCTTGCTGGGCAGTTTATTCCCACCAGGATATCATTTATTTGGAATGAATCGATGAGAGCCGTAAAACTTTCTGTTTCTACAAGACTAAGTGCCAAATCCATCTAAGCTCAAACTTCACCCCAATAGGAAATTCCACTCCATAAAGATCAATAGCACTAAATTATGAATGTGGTGTAGAAAAACTGTACTATGGGTCGGTGCTACAAATCTTGACTGTACCAAACAGTGTGACTTCATTGATTCCATTACTTTGTTTCCTGATAGAAGGAACGTCCATTCATCTCCCAGTCATTGTTGCCCATGGGCTGCTTGCACCCGCTGGAAGATACTTTATTAAACTTCAGAGGTCTGACTCTTGAGGGGACAGTTGCTATATGAGCTGGATGTGGATGCTTTAATGCCTGACCTTCATTACAACCAAAGTTTGTTTTCTTTTCACATCTAAAGATCTCAGTGGACCAACAATCACCATCCAGAGAACATATTGTCCTTCTGTATAAGTACAAGCAGGCATATGGCAGGCAATAATGTCATATTACAATAAATTTGGGGTCTTTTATCACAATATACAGGAGTATCAGGGGCTCCATTTATAAAATGTGCTGAAGCACAGATTTGATCTTAGAGTGTTTATCCAAGTTTTTAGAATAAGCCATTCCTGCCGCTATAGAGTTTGGACGTTGAAAGGTGCTTTTTTATAGGTTAATGACATTAATTAGACATCATTTACAAGGCAGAGATCTGAAACTATTCAAAATATCAAGATTTGCCATCGGAAAGAGATGCTTATGTTCATTCTATGAATCGTAATGATCGTAAAGTCTTATTAAGAGAATTTGATAAATGAAGTCTATGGTGTTGCAACACATCTTCATAAGTGTACTTATTAATGTTTTATTTAATTTTAATATTTTAATTCATTAAAAAATAGAACAGTTGAATAACTTTTTGGAATAGTTAAATAATTAGAAACAGAAATATAAAAGAAAAGGCATCTGGAGCATTTAAGAAATAAATAAACATTCCAATTATTTTGAAATATACAAATAATAATTGACAGACTGCTGAATACTTGTTTTATTGTTTTCCTCTCTCTTGTTCATCACTTAGGATAAAATGTAATGCTTTCTCAACAAATGAGGATAGGATATTGGACTGTATAAGCATACGTGTATAATATTCATATGCGAAAATGAAAGAATTATAATTATGGAGGGTAGAAAAATAAGTTTTTGTCTGAAATGTAAAGAAACTCGGGTAAACAGTTATTATCTATCAAGTGAGCATTTAATGTCCTTTCAAAATGCAGTGCAACCACCTCAGTGTTATTTTGCATTGTAAGGCCATAATCCTTTCATGTAGCTCTACAAACAGCACAATGTAATATCCTTGGTGATGCTGTTGCATATGACAACGATCTGAAGGAAATACAAGTTCCCTATTCCTCTCATTCTCTTTCCTTCCTGGAGTGGCACATTCAATTCGAGAGGGGAATTAGTCTGTCGATAAGAAGCCATTACAGCTAATAATGTGAGATTGCACCTTGCATTCAATTGTCTTGTTTGCCATTTATTTTAAGCCACATCTTTCTATGCCTCCTCTAAATTCATTCTGTAGCCCCATCCAGACAGCAATATACTTCCCACAGTGATAGAGAGAGAGATAGAGAGAGAGAGAGAGAGAGAGAGAGAGAGAGAGAAAGAGAGTGAGAGAGAGAGAGGGAGGGAGGGTGGGGAGACTAGGGGCCTCATTTATACTCATTTTACTACTTAGAAGTAAAAATAAGATGTAATAAAATACTTGACCTCAAACCAAGAAATCAATGACAAAAACAGGTTTTGAACGTCACAAGGGAGAGTAAATGACAGAATTAAACTTGTAGGTGAACTACTAGAACTACTGGTGACAGCTGTGCAATGCAATATTTAACAACTACGCAAAAGTTTGTTTATGTTACTATTTTGAGAGCGAATGTTATGCTAGTCTACCAAAATACAGGGGCGAAATTGTGGCAGGCAGAAGCCATGGAGGACCATCACGCTTTGTAGCAGAAAATGAGGTAATTATTTGACAAAGGCCAAACAATTAGAGCAAATGCAGCAGCTCTCCAAACACAGACACCCATAGTCATTCATCTCCTCAATGTCTGTCGGTGAGATCAAGGTCAGAGAAGCATCATTACAAAGAGAGCACAGCAACCCTTCACCGTTCTCCAATACAAGAGGCTTTAAATTGGCCATTCTAAGCCATTCTGAGTGATGAACAGTGATTTGTTATTTTGACAAAAATATTCATTATCCCACCCACCCGTCCACATTTTTGACAGCACCATTTTTCATTGAAAATGTCGCTAGTAAAGAAAAATAGATGAGGTGCCGGACACGTAAAAATGTTTCCTCCTCAAACCAGAGAATTTTCTCGGTGCAAATTACAAAAACTAACGCTTTGTTATTAATCCTGCATGCTTTTTATGCATGTTGCAGCAAAAACAGACCTAGTTTGGCATTACAACATACTTTCTTGATTATTTAACATTAAAGCATGTAATTGAATATGTCAACACTGATATGTGTTATTCCATAAAATATCATGCATTGATAAAATGATGAAAGAGTTTACATTTTTGGGTGAACTATCACTTTAAGCAAATAAACTCAACTCCTGATCATGGAGTATTTCCAGCTGAGAGCCGTCTATCAAAACACTGAGGTTATGAAGCAGGTTAGACATCCGTGAGCTCCATAAAAACATCACATGCGGATCAATTAGTGATACACAGTCAGACTTGTTAAAACTACGAGGAAACCACCGGAGGATCTGGATCAGAACATAACACGGCAATGTGAAGATAAAATGCAGCTCATGAAAGTCTGTCCGCACAGGTTAACTTTGCTCAGCGGAGAACCTTAAACATGTCTTTAGCAAGTATTAAGGTGGCATCGTGTACTTTTTTTAATCCCTTTTGTTCTTTGCATTTAGAGCAAAACAGCAATCCATACGTAGTTGAGGCATAACATACTGGACTGGTCACTGTTCAATTTTAACTGGCTTTTATTTTCAGCTGTGTGTGACAAAGTATTTTTATAATGTTGTTTGTTGTGAATCAAATGAGATGCGAACCAATTAAAAAAGTAAATTGTTTAACAGGATTACAGCTTGTCAAAACTAAAAACAACCCTCTAATGGTCCAGTAGCGCTCCCCGTGTTTTTGCCATCTGATAAGTATGTCCTTTTGTTTGATCTTTTGAGACAGACCGAATACGTCAATCAATCCAGTTTCCCTTAAATAGCACAATTTAATCCAGTCTCGGATTTACACGAATCACCCCGTATAAGACAAAGCCAACCTTTCATCTCCAAGGATACTTCTGGAGACCGTCACTAGCTAAATCGTTCAAATCTGCATGCTTTCATTAACTGTGACACATTCAATATCTGAAACAATTGGGAGAATTCATTTACATGCTCCAGCAAGCAGCAGATCCATCTTGCTGCCATGTCCTTAGAAAATAGGTCAAATCTTGGACAACCGTATTACAAATCAAATAAGTAGAAACCGGCAAGTCAAGTAAATTAAATACCTATACACGCATTTAAATTCACAGATATTTGTTGACATGTGTGCTTGCGTCACCTCCCCTCTGTCGTCCCTTTTTTGGCAAAGGTCTGTGTAGTTCTGGGAAGATAAGAAGCGTTTGTATGAGAGAGATGCTTTGAAACGCTCAATGGCAACGATTTGAAATCGCTCGTATCAAAGGCAAACTAACCGAGATCATTCAGCCTATAAATTGTACTGGCAGTTGCTTCAGTCCTATCAGCTCATGGCTGCAACATCTGAGAAGATCTCTCACAGACTTCAGCAATGAAGACCGCTGAGTGTTAAGTTCCAAATGAAATGGGATAAAGAGAAAAATGTGAGGGCCATCTTGATCAAATGTAAGGTGTCAGGTGAGATGGGGGCTATTTGTCACATTTTTTGAACAGTTCACCAAAAATAACAATTCTTTCACCATTTACTCACCCTCGAGTTGTTCCAAATCTGTCTACATTTCTTTGTTACAATGACAAGAGAGAAAGATATTTGGGAGAATGCTTGTAACCAAACAGTTCTTGGCTACCATTGGCTACCTTAGTAGGAAAATTTACAATGGTAGTCAAAGTGTCGCATAACTGTTTGCTTTCCTACACTCTTTTAAATATCTTCTTTTGCGTTCAACAGAACAAAGAGATGTACACATGTTTCCTACTATATGGTAGTCAATGGTGGCCAAGAATTATTTCGTTAAAAGCATTCCAGTCATTTATGGGTGAACTGTTCCTTTAACAGCTTCTGGCATTATTGCAGGGAAAATGTATACATATAGATTGGCGCACAATAACCTTCTGTGAAAATATGCCCTGCTTTGTGGAGTTAGTTGTCAAAATTAAACCTATCATTAATAAGACCCTTAATAAGAAAATGATATGCATTTTATAATATAAAAAATATTGAATGTAACATTTTGACCCAATCAGACAAATAGGAAAAAAGGTTTCATCCTGAAAACATTGCTCACTCTTGTTTACCCAAAATGTTAATATAAAGTGTTCGATTTTTAGTTTCTGGGATAGAATGTACAAAATAATTCAAGGGTAAGGTTTTATAAAAGTGCTGCTATACAGAAAATGTGGACCTATACACCTTATACCTACTAGGATACAGCCCTTGAGACTAAAAGTCAGTGAGACACCTAGCCCCGGTCTTACCTGGATGTTCTTTGTAACTCTGCTGGATGCAAACATTCGTCCAGTGCTACCTATATCCCTAAACAGGAGGGAGCGAGAAAGAAATAAAGCAAAACTGAAGCATCGTCTGTCTTGTCAGCAGGAGGCTGGTGGATCTGAGAGGCTGAGTATCTGGTCAAATCTTTATTTCTCTGTGTGTCTCTTATAGACTCACCAAACCCTTCAGGCCTTTAACAGGTAAAGCACTTTTAGTTCAGCATGACCCACCAGCTGCCTGTCTCTATTTGTTCCCCCACAGAGAGAGAGAGATTGAGAGAGCAGGTGTGTGGATTAATGATGTATTATACAGGCCAGATATGTCTTGGACAGTCATGGCTTCATGGCTATTTTCTTGTTGGTCTCTGTCATAACCCAACAAGAAAAGGCAATTTACTGTCACAGCTTTGATTTGTCAATTTTTACAAATTGTAGACTCACTTTAACAAAACGGCACACGTACCATCAGAAACAAATTATATCCTGGAAGGTCAATAAAACTGGGAGAAAGCCATGTTAGCAGTCTCATTAATCTCAATGGCAGTTGCCAAGATGGTGCCCCAAAAGTAATCTACTATACATCAGCTATAGTAAATAAATGATATATTATAATGAAATATGAAGTAAGTGAATCATCAGAATAAATGGCTACTTTTGTATGCATGTAGAGGAAGATGCTATTTGCCTCCAGATGGATAGTACAACAACATCTACATTCTTGAATAAATCGTTTTTTAACAAATCACCATTGAATATAAGCACAGTAAAATTATTCGACAGTCTGTTTTGGATTCTTACCACAGTAAATATTAGAGTATACCACACTATTTACTACAATCAAATTATCATGCTTAATACTACAAAATAGTATATTTATAGTTGTGTATATTAAATAGGTGGTGTTATACTATAATATGCAGTGTTGGGTAAGTTACTCTGAAAAAGTAATTAATTACTAGTTACTCATTACATATTCAATAGTGTAATTAGATTACTGTCCAAATTTCTCTGTCCAAAAAGTATTTAGTTACTCATTACTAATTACTTTCTATATCCTACATCAAACTTGATTAGTTAAGTGATTCAAGAATAAATATGAAACGGCTTATTTAATTCATTCAAATAAATAATATTATTAACTGACCAAAGTATTACAAATGTGAGAATTATACATTAAAGCACAGATTTTAAAGTAAGACTCTGAATTTTGATGTCAATTACACTATTGCACACACATATATTTCACGAAGTATTTCGTTTAATTACATCAAAAGTAACTATAATTAAATTACAGAAAACATATGAGTAATCCCTTACTTTACTTTATCAAGGGAAAAGTAATTAAATTACAGTAACTAATTACTTAGTAACTAATTACACCCAACACTGATAATATGTTACAGGACACTACAGTTTACTATAGTCAATAGTAAAGTTTACTACAGAATGTGGATTGCTTCATGCTATTTGGTCTCAAGTTTTCAACAAGTCACTTATTCATTCTCATTAATAAAGCATAAAAAATTGTGACTGTTTTTATCCAGATTGTGTATTTTAGAAAATTTGGTTCATTTTGATGGTTTGAATTACGAACCACCTGAACATTGCACAGTACCGTGTTACTACGTGGTACCGTGATTCTTCAGCCGACGTAGCAACGTAAGATATGTTTATGGTATCGTGACATCCCCACTCTAGACAAGAGTTATTTAAAATGGAGGCATCTGTGAAGCCAGGTGTGGGAGCTCATACAGAAAGAAAGAGAGAGACTAGACAGAGCAGGTGAGAGCATCACTGATTTTAAGCTTATGCGTGTGTGTGTTCAGTAAACAGCTTACCCACCGTTGGAGTGAGAATGGCGTGTAAATATTTCCACAGGGACCCAGTGTTTGCTAAGTGCAATTTCATTTTATTTTTGATTCCATATAATCTCTTCTCCTTCACACCTTCACCCGTCTGCTTTCCTGGAGCTTTTGGGCATTCACTCTTTTTAATTTTACCATCATTTTGCAAATGTCACAATTACGTCGCTTTGTGTGACATGAAACACAAGATAGTAATTTTTTTAAACGTAACATTATTTTTTTATTCGCCAATTTTGCTATAAAACAAATGAAAGGATTTGCTTTTATAACACTGCTACAAAATAGCAGCAGTTCAGCGTATCAGTGGCACAAAGAGCATTTAGAGATACAGGGTGGAAAAAAGCCTCACAGAAGGTTCCTGGCAGCCATGCGGCCACCCAGACTGACAGATTTGGGAATGTCACCAGCTGGGAAATAGGAGAAAAACCTCAGGAGGGATTGTCTCTGGGCACCGGCCTGTTGCCTGGCTGTCTCATCCCCTTCAAATCTCCCTCTGACCCCCCAAACAGTGAAACTTCTGAAACTGTCACACCTGTGACTCCTGCCGAACCCTCTTTCGCAGTTTTGGATGTGCGGTTTGAACTTGTTCTGGTAATTCCCAAAGACATGATCAGATGGCTTCTCTTGAAATAAGCCACACAGCATAGAAAGAGCTGTCAGTCAGGAGAAGTAAAGTGGATTTTACACACGAGAAGTGTAGCTGCTACGCTGTAATTTGGAAATTATAATGTGTTTGGCTTGAAAACAGATAAAGCTCTAACTCAATTTTGTGGCATTCAAGAGAAAGTGTTTGTCTTTGTGCACATGCTACCCTTAGTCTCACTGAGCCGGAATGATCAAATTATCTCAAGTCTGGTTAAAAATATACTTTCCAGCAATTTCTGCCCAAGAGCCAATCAGAGTTTACTTGCCATTTAGGGGTGGGGTTTATCTGAATAGTTATATAAGAAATTAGTGTAAGTTTGTTCAGTTTAGAATCAGAATTCAATTTCAATTTCCTTCAGAATTCATCGTAAAAAGTCTCAACGATTTACAGTTAAATTAAAAAGTGTTGTGAAGTCACAATAACATTTTCTGCAAGCAAATTCATTTTGATTTGTAAATAAAGATAAGAATGATAATATATCATGATGCCATGATCATTAAATAATCTGACAAGTTATTATAATATGGTTGTAGTCCTGCGTGTGATACTTCATTAATGGAACCAAAAGTTTTTGAAAAATCGAAAGAAATTAATAACTGTGCAGTCTGAAAAATTACTAATAAGTTATTCATGATAAATGCCAAAGTCACAAGTGGTTGGCACTCAATTTCCACTCTGAAATGAGCCAGTTGTACTTTGATCTCTTAATAATTCATTGTCTCAGTAATGGAGCACTAAACAATTGGCCTCTGTTAAATAAAGAAGAGGAATAATTGTGTGAATTTAGTGTAAAGCAGAACTAGTAAGGAGGCGAAATCTAACCAGATTTAAAAAGTCAAAACATTTCACTTTGATGATGACATATGTTTTTCAAAAGGACAGTAATTACATCTGTGTCTGTCTGTGTGTGTGTGTGTGTGTGTGTGTGAGAGAGAGAGAGAGAGAGAGAGAGAGAGAGAGAGATCAGAATGTTCCAGGGTATAGAAACTCAATGTAATGTCAAGGTTAAAAAACAAGAACGCTGTCTCAGATGGGGGCAGTCAAAGCTCTCTGTGGGATTCAGGGCCTCAGTAACACTAACTGGATGTTGAACTCAGTTGAGTTTAAGACACATTTCAAAATACAGACGCTTAGTCTCAATTTCGTGGCTTCCCGCATCAAGTGAGAATCTTTTTTGACAAAACAATGATTTCATCAATGTTGAATCATAAAGGCCCATTCCCACCAAGAACAATAACTATGAAGTTTCAAAATGATTCACTTTAAAAGTTTAAAGAGATAGTTCACCCAAAAATGAAAATTCTGTTATCATTTACTCACCCTCTTGTCATTTCAGACCTGTATGAGAGCAAGATTTCTTTTTTTTTCATATTTATTTAACATAACATTTAATTTTCTTCCACAAAATAGCAATGTAGTCATCAATACTCAGTTCTAGATCATTGTATATGATGTTTCTAAGTGGAAGTACAGGTATAAGGTTTCTTTAAAATGTGGACGGTTTGAAAGTAAAGCAGATGCCTTGAGTTTCAGACACAACCGAAATAGAGTAGAGAAATCCCAGGAGAATACGTTTGACCCTGGTTAGTCTGGGACTGTAGCAGAGTCTCATGAGCACATCAGCATTCATTGACCAGAGGCACCAGCGGAATGAGCTACTGTCTAAAAGCTTTTAATCTTTGGGCTGCTTCCAGCTAAAATCCTGTTTCACCAAAAAACATTCATTTGCGTCTTATTATACAGTCTGTTGCATTTCAGCTCCCTGGATGATCTTACAGTATAATTTCTACTTTGAGAATACAGTATTCTCCTCCTGACAGTAAATAAAGCATTTTTTTATGTCCAGTTATGACATGTTAATGCTATTTTAACGCTACAAAAAAGAAAAGGTCATTTAAAAAGGAGGATCCATTAACAGAAATGGAATATAAAATGCATAATTTAGTCTTCAGTAAAGTCTTTTACTACCTGACACCGTGTTTGTAAACTAAAGCGACTGGCATGACGTGACAAAAGACAAGAAACGTATTAGAACTCATTATAATTTTACATTTTGTCCACACTGGATGCGGCGCGATGCGATAAAACCATTGAGAACAAGCAGGTTGTCATGTGGTGTCGCACCCGGTGTACGAACGCTGTAAGAATTAGCTATTTTTATCTACATACACAGCGGGTCCCGTCACATGGTGTTCGCCTTGTTGTTTCTACAGTAGCCCTGAACGGACAAACTGTTCTACAGAGCGCGTAAATATGTTATCTCTTTTGAAAAGAAATCACAAAGAAAAATGCAATGACATCTTTGTTCTGTGAGAGCCTCTGTAGTGCTTGGAAAAGGAAGGGAGGGGTGGAGTTAGCGATTGGTTTCAATTCACAACCTTACCACTAGATGCCGCTAAATTTCACACCCTGGACCTTTGAAAATCAAAGCTGCGATCTGTAACTTTGCCTCTTGTTGAAACATCAAATTGCAAGGTACTTTACAAAATTGGACCAGACAGCACAAACTGCAAATTGAGGTAAGGTTGGGAGACAATTCTGAAGACTGACGTTCATGTACTTTGTTTTCCAACAAAGTAGGAAACAAAGTACAGCTTCATGCTATTACTTTTGTTTTTACTTGAGTGTGTAATACTGTTATACAGACATGATTTTGGTTGATAAAAGACTTAGATGGGCTCCTTTGTCTTAATCATCCTGCAACCACTCAAAGCACCCTAGCAACCACTAACACCACATAGCAACCTGCTGTCAAAATCCCAAACTAAAAAAATGTCAGCACTGATCACACTTTTGAAATTAGAGTGAAAATGCAAGAGAGAGAGAGAGAGAGAGAGAGAGAGAGCATCAGAGGTCCTCTTCCACACATCTGGTTTGGTTTTTACGAGCACACGGATAAAAGATGCTTCTGGTGTCTCCAACCCCTCAAGTCCCAGATTTAGCTATATTCACTGATGAAAGCGGATGGCATGAGACCAAGACTTGTTAAAAACGAAGTGTCCTCTAAACTCTCCAGTTATTCTGCGTCTCTCCTACACACACTTACTCTGTAGAGACATCACTTGAGCCTACCACTCTCCAAACCCACATTCAGAGACAAGCAAATATGACACACGAGCCTCCTTGGGTGATGCTTAATAATTCGTATCTGTGAGAGAACCCATGAAATGAAATAGCCAACAGAGGAGACGGGTTGTCATAGAAACTGACTTGTAATGTTAAGTCTTGAGCCTGCAAGTTTGAAAGTTGTGTGTTGCATTTATATAATGTTACTGCTCAACAAAAAAAGTGTATATAGCATGTCACTTCTTTTCAAACATCAGATAGTAGACTACTTGTGATTCATTTAAGGATTTAATCTGAGTATCAAATAATTATTTCAAATGCAAATAGTTTTGAATAAGTTTTGAATAAGAATTATAAAAACAAGAGAAGAGGGAAATCGATTTCTCATATCTGAAGGTTGAGATCATGATATCAGACTAAAGCTCATACAAAGGTTTGGATGTGAGAGGATAATAAGAGAAGAGTAGGTGTTGTTGAGTGGGACTGGAGAGAAAGAGACAGAAAGAGAAACACGTTTATTGTTGAACAAACAGAAATTGAGAATTAAATAAGGAAAGTAAAACAATAAGAGTCTGAGTGGACAAATTGGTGTTTATAATGAGGACAGAATTTTCATTTTTGATGAACTGTGCCTTTAAAAATAAGTCTTACAAAGCAATCAGTATATTTTACATCATATTTTGAAGTGTTATGTATCTTTACATATGCGGTGCTCAGTATGTTTAGAACGGATACCTGCAATGCTCTTTTTGATTATGCGGCTTTAGAGGGCCTTATAAAACCTCATAGAAAAGATAGCAGGTATTTGAGAATAAAAGCCAAACGTCATGAATCTACAGAACCTACGGTGTGCTTACAATAGCACTTTTGCAATCTCTTAATACCAGGCGATGACTAACAGTCATACACCTTTAATTATTAAATCTGTACATGTGCTACACAAAGCTATGTTAGAAAATCATTGGCTTGGAAAGGTCATGTAAGTGGCTCAATTAGATTCCTCATCTCAGCAGACTCACATGCACAGTTTGATGCTCATTTGGCCACAGTATATTGACAGCTAACTAATTCACTCACGAGAGAACTTTTAACTCTGTCATTCTGCAAGTGTTGCAGTTCTCGTTAGGTTTTTGGTGGTAATATAAAGGTCACGGATGTCTAGAAGTCACAGAAGTTAACGTGAAATTCCTCAGATCAGTATTTTTTATAACTTGCGTCGAGATTGTCTGTTATAATAATGAGAAAAACCTTTTTGCAGAAAAGTCACTCAGGAGCACATTTAATTTTTTTTAAGTCATTTAAAAAAAAAATCTGAAGTCTAATTTGCAAAGTGCTTTGTTCGATATACATGACGTGGTTAATTATACAAAAATAGGTCTTATGGTTGTCAAGCACACCTCTATAACGAAAGTCTAATTTGTCAGCACTTGAAATGATGATCTTATCTCAAGAGACTGTATAATTGAACAAAAATCTTGTCAACGTCTTTGGATGATCTTATATAAGATCATACAAACCAGTGAAATCGATTCATTAATTTTTCAGAGCAGAAAGTATATTATAGTTCGTAGTTCCACAGGGTATACTTGTTTTAGATGTCTTTTGCTCTCTTCATCAGTGTTCACTTAACAAAACATATTTTAACAAGTAAAACATTTTGTTGACGAACTGCATGTACATAAGAGAAAAAAACAGGTTAAAGAAGCATTTATATTCTGATTTAGCACGGCTCATTCTTAAATTGTGTGTCATTAAGTGTCTTGTTAATTCCCAGGGCTTGTTAACTTATGAAGTTATTCAAATTATTCTTCAAACTGAATCTAACAAATGAATAAACAGACATTTTCAACATCTAAAACATTTGTGCAAACAACTTTCTCAGTACTGTCAATCAAAAAATATATATATATTTTGATTGTAGTCTACCTTAGCAATCTGTTTGAACGTATCACAAAACCCACAATGCACCGAAACAAAATGAGTCACACCACTTGATGTTGCACAAAGAAAGTGAACTGCAAAATGTGGGTGTGAAAGCAAATTTCTATTACTCCTTCATATCAGGTAATTTCAGCAAATCCTTCTTGTTTTCTTATCAAACTATTTCTCTGAGAGACAAATAATCATTGTATTGCTTGCTGAACAGCATTCACAATGCTGAAAATGGGAAAGTTGTTTTTTAACACTACATGGCAACATGACATAAAATATAAATGTGTATTAATATGTCATTTCAGTCTGTTGTACTTTTGGAGAAAAAAAAACTATATTACTTTGCTGTTGAAGGAAGTGAAGCTCGAGTATTTTTGGATGCAAATAATATGGCTTTCAATAATTTTAGTAGTTTTAAATATGCCTGGTTCTCACAAATGCTTTCATTTTCATGACGCATCAAAATACTAAATAAGCGAAGCATTTATCTAGAAAATGATAAATCTCGATTAATGGTGTACATGCATTTGCATGGCCTATCAGTTCTATCAGTCACTGGCAAACATGTCCATCTAGAAATCCATAATGCAGGGTACTAGCTATCTTAAAAAACGAGTTTGACAATGATTGATGGGATTTTTTATGGTTTTTTTATGATTAATACTTTTATGCATCTGAGTTCTGTACATCTGTACGATTCATGACGCCATAATAAGCTCTTTCTTTCCTCATTTGAAATGCCTCATATGCTGTGACCTGACCTTTAGCAGCCGACGCATGAGGAGAGCATCATTAATGAGAAAAATATTTCGCAGCTCTTGTTGGGTTGCCAGATTATTTTAACTCTTTCACTCCAATAAAAACAACTGCAGCTACTGCAGATAACTGTGACACGGTAAACTGTGATGAAATCATTTCATGTGAAATCGGTCAAGCTTTATATCATTAAACAGCATTGTATCATAGTATCATAGTTTTTTTATCCGGTCACTTTAAATGCTCATTTTCTAATTGAGTGAAATCAAGCTCTGGCTCATTACAAAACACACCCATGCTGCTAGAAGAAGCTTGGCCTTCAGTTAATAGACAACAGATCAATACAGCTCATCATGGGGATTATAATCCATCCCATCGGTCTGACACAATCACGCCATGTTTATTAGATTGACGGAATCTCTGACAGATAGGGAGAAAACAAGATTATAAATTTTAAGAGTGCCAAAACTGGTCATAACATTGAATTGAATCAATCCTTGTTAGACACTTGTTTTGATCGTGAATCATTCTCACTATTTGTTTATGAAGAGCATTGCAAAAATACCTGACTGACAAACAACAAAAGCCAAATATATTTCAATTCAAGAGCTTTACTTATTCAATCATAATAAAAAGCAAGGGCGCTTTCTATTCAAACAAATAAACTCTGTGGTACAGGTAAATCTGCTTTTCTGAACTTACTCGCTTTGGATAAAAGCATCTGCTAAACAGATGAAGTCAAAAGTTTCTCCCTTGCAGAATCTGGAAAATGCTGAAAAAACAAGAGGAATTTTTAAAGGTTTATATTAACTTTAGTCATGATCATTATTAGTCCGTTTAAAACGGTAGTAGTGTAGAGTTATGTATGAGTCTCTTGATTGTCCTCAATGTAAACGGATGAATCTTAACATCATTCAGTTTCTGCTGGACATGAGTCAAACATACAGAAATGCTGAAAAAGAAAAAAGTCTGGAGGACCTGGATCATTTTTCTGAAGATCAGTGCTGGACAGGTTAATGTCTCAAGACAAACAAGAAACCCTTAAACAACTCAGACAAAACATACAAACTGTCATTGATTGTGCAAGTAACATCATACAGTATTAATAATCAGGGGGATGTAAACTTTTGACCTGGGCTATTTTTAAGAAATTCTGTTATTAATATTTGGTGTGAACTTCATGTTACCATTTCTTTTGTGAAATAACTTGTTCAGGGCAGGACTAAATTAAAAAGAAACCTCAATTTTCAAAATTCCTGTTAATTTCCCCCAAATTTTCTAGATGTGCAAGGTGGATGTAAACTTTTGACTTCAACTGTAAATACAGTACGTCAAGTCTTATTTATGCAATTGTGTGGCGTATATTATTTAAATAAACCATATTTTCATTCCTTATAACCAATTGTGTCTTACGACTCATACGGCATTCAACAACTTGAAATGTAAAACTTGCACTAATGAACATATGTTCTGCTTGTTTTATTGTATTAAATGACTTTTACCCACATCATATTCTTCTGACACATAATGGAAATTTAGTGAAGTGAACTCTAAATAGTGATGCATTGAATCCATTACATTTTTGATCCATTGCTACCATTGCTGTTGTCATAGAGCTGGCCCTCCACTTCAGCCAATTTGGACAAACATATTCTCAATAATGCAAAATAAGTTGCTCCAATAAAATATTGAAGCCCATGTTCTTATAGCTGAGAGAAGCCAACCTATCGACACCCACGTGAAGAACTGGCCTGATCCTCATTCACTTTCTCCACTATAGAGAATCATAACAGCACTTACAGTATGTGACACAGACAGATGCAATATAAGTGGTGCGCAGATTTAGAAATGTCAAGATGTCAGAAAGAGTGAGCAGGCACATCATGTTAAAAAGACTACTGTGATTACATGGCTGGTTCTGGCTGATTCATGTTAGTGAAGATAGTTGACCAAAGAAGTCTTGTTTAGTAAAAAAAACCTGATGCAGAATTACTATATCATACACTAAAAAAATCTGTAAAAATAGTGCACTTAAATAATATATTAATATGAAACAATTTGTATTAATTTTACAGTTGTTTTGTTTTGTACATTTAGCACCGCCATTAATTACATCTTAGCATTAACGTAAATGTCCATAAAATAAAGGAAAATGCTAATTTCCTGCCAGTACTTCATCAGTTTTTTACGGGATTTTTTACAGTGAAAGCATCCCATGCTGGAGACCAGTATTACAAACACAATCTTGAAGATAAGCACTGTTATTTTTCTTCCACATTGTTTTTATAAAAGACTATGAATTTCGTGGCAGCTTCCGTATGTTGCTTATCCATGGAACAGATGCTAAGTGAGAACTTGTAAAAATTTCAGTTCAGGTTAATTTCTTGCACGAAAGCGTGGAAATTACAATGAAAATATAACAAAAAAATTGTGTTATTTCCGACATAATGCTTATATTATGAACCCATTTAATGAACCGGCATGTGTTGTTGAGGGCATCTTCCACCAACCCATTTCAAACTGTAGAGAAGAAACAAATTCTGTTTTATTTACTTTTTTATTTTTAGCTAAATAGAAGGCAGCTGAGGTCGCTCTCCCCCTGACCATTTTACCTGAATGGTTATTTGATTGATGTTCTGGCAGATTGAAAGAATGAAGAAATCCTCCACACTGGTCAGCTGGTTGGGTTGGAAAATGTGACGGTCACTGGCTTCCTCAATCCAGTTACCTCCGTTCTTTCAAATATCTTTGCATGTATTCTGCAGAAGAAAGAATGTCATAGAGGTTTGAAATGCCAAAAGCATTAGTAAATCTAGTACATGAGAATGTAAATGATGACATAATTAAAGTTTTTGGCTGAACTATCCCTTCAATATGAATTTTTTTTACAGCCATTTAACTGTATTTTGCACCACATTGCATTGTTTTTTAGATTAAAAGGAAACGTAAGCATGGCTGGAAGCTTTAGTTATAACACAGTGAGTGAATTATACTTGTTTAGAGAGCCACATTGTATTTCTTCGTTTTAGTCCGTCAGAATGGTGTGTTAAGGGGGACAATATGTTCCCTGCTGTATTTAGGCCAGTCTTTTGAAATGTGTCCCCAAAGAGACTACGGGTACAGTATTTGCACGTACTTCAAAAATATTGATGGGAAGGCTCGCGCTGAGCCGGATCTAAATTCTATGAATAAGTACACAGTTGGGAGCGGTGGTTAGCCGGATTCTTTTTTCCTGTCCTATTTGAAGGTTGTTGTTATTTTCCTCACATGATTTAAGATTTAAGCGCTCCATCTGTTGCTGCAGAGTCCTGGAGTGATTTGGCAAAACCGACTTTTATGTGGCTGTTTTTTTAGACTAGAAAACTGCTAAATTGGGTTGTTTTCCCATCAAAATTGAGGTCTTGATGATCAGAGAGCCCCACGTACTTTCTTGATGTCACTGGTCTAACCACTAAACTGAGTCATAATGTACTGCCATACTGTTTATTGAATCTATCAGTTTGTCTGGCCAATGGAAGACGGGGAAAGTGTTTGGTAAAAAATGTCCATCAATTGATTTGCCGCAGAATTACATCACCTTTAAGAGAATGCCTGCACAATAACAACAGAAGTATTTTATATACCATTTATTTATATTTGTAAAAACATTCCATTCAAAGCCAACTAGAAACATTTTCGCATTGTGGTCTGATCACAATTAATTCTGACACGTGTACAAAATCACAGATCAAAAGCCCACTGGAGCAAATCTCCTTCACAAACAGAAAGCTGGAATGTCTTCTGTATTCAGTCCTCAAATGAGAGTCTGCGTTTTCTATGCAGCACTGACAGCATCTCTAGTTCAGCAACTATAAAATAATAGCTTGCATTCAGACCCATTTTCTGGCACCTGGCTGTGGCTCATTGAGAAGAGAGTGATTAACTCCACGGTAGAATTTCTCTGTGGAGACATACCAACACACAAAGAAACGTAAATGTAAAAATTTCTAATGTGTGAGCATTAGACCCCCTTCATATACTAGCTTTTCTCTTCCACACATACATATGAAAAAACCCTTCATTAAACATCTTTAGGAATAAATAGCTTGAATGTAGCATGGAAATTAAAGGACTGATTGAAAGTGTTGATTCAAGATGAGGGTTGATGTCTCTTGCGCCACACAAATGTGCAAATCAACTGTAAAAACGTATTAAACACTCTTTCTTCATATTTATACAGTATATAGTTCCCTATTTTTACGGATTCTTTAACAGTGTGCTATTGTTTCTTTACAGGTGCTTATCTGCTTTTTGGCTACCTGCATAGTTTCCAATTGGTTGGCACGTATGGTTGCGTTGATTTTGGCAATGTGTTGTAATGTTATACGGGGTCACTGAGCATGCATTAACGGTGCTAGAACAGCCTTAGCCAACGGGCTGGCGCGTATGGCTGCGTTGAGGTGTGATGCCGCCGAGCTACCAGCAAAGCAAGTGTTGTTGACGCTACAGCCACTAACCTAGATGAGCTAACTGACACAGGAAGTGAGGTTCAGAGGACAGGGGACGAAAATCAAGAACTGGCCAGTGGTGCGGAAAGTGGAAGCCAATGGCTGTGGTTAAGACGGATGCACACAGCATGGGCTGCCACATGACCTTGTAACAATGCGACACACACCCAGGTCTGATCAACCTGCGGTGGGCTTCCCAATGAGGCTTAGGTTCACAACTGACGATGTGTCGCATTGATGGAAACCATACCAAGGGCATTATCAGCAGCACCTCACCAAAAGACATCTTTCACCCAGGATTATGGAATGGATGAAAGTGGGATGGGACACACAACTCATGAGATGTCTCTCTGATAGTAGCAAGGAAAGGTAAGAATACATATATCCCCCAAACACAGAGGATGGCTACCCGACAAACCCAGTGAAACTTTTTGCTGGTGTGTGGTGAGGGCACTGGCGTCGTTGTACTGTGGCTGCCGTCGCATCATCCAGGTGGATGCTGCACACTCGTGGTGAGGAGAGACCCCCTTCATACGCTTGTAAAGCGATTTGTGTGTACAGCAATACACAATAAAGCCCTATATAAATGCTTCATTCATTCATTCCTTTCCTCTTTTCATATTCTTCACAGCTCCCCCTGTTATGCAAAAGGCGTGGGAAATGTCATATTGCTAAACTGTGCTGAAATAGTGGGATTATAAAACCTAGTCATATAAAGGAAATCTCCAGAATTATTTATATTTGTATGTTTAAATTTTGTTCAATAAGTTTTTCTAACAATAGTCCATTTTTTGCGCTCAGTACAAATACATAATTGAAAATATCTCTTCAGGGTTATATACATCCAACAAGTGCCAATTAAAGTTTGGAAATATTTTGTTGCTTTACACAAAAATATATATAGATCACTATTGTTCATCTTATTGGGGGTCCTTGGCATCATAAAGTTTGAAAGCCCAAGTTGCAACACTTGCAACATTCTGGACCAGCAAGACTGCTTCAGTACATTTTAACTTCAGATTACACTTTTATTGACACATTAGAAAGCTTTATACCTCATGCCTTGTGCGTCTGTCATAGTGCCATGATAATCCTAACAGTAAAAATCCTTTAAGGCAAACCTGGGCGGCTATAACTGCATTGCTTTAGGAATTAAATTACACTTACTAAATGAAAATGCTTCAATAAATGTAAGCTTCTGACATCTAGAACAGTGTAATTAAACCTCAATCTAGTTGATACTTGTATTGACAGTACAGTAGAAGTGGAGAGAAATGATGGAGGATAATACGTTTGCAAGCCAGATTTTAAATCATCATCGCTTGAGCACTAACCACTACAATATCAAAGCAAATTTCATTTAAAAAAAAATGAGAAGATGTTCTTTTCTGATGAAGGTCTGCTTGTATAATTTAATATAATATCACTTGTTGTAATACGCTATCGAATATGCAATTAAAACTAAATTTTGAGCCAAAGCCTTCTGGGTACACATAAATATGGACACATGTATGCAATTATTAGGGAATGGGAGCGAATAAGTGTTTCCATACGCTGTGTGGAATGGAGATGATGGGACAGGGATGTGTCTCTTTGTCCCTGGATCAGCTGGATCAGGTGGCTAATTAGCGCTTGCTAATTCGGTGTAATGAAACCAAGCCCTTAGCTGACCAAATAATGAATGTGAGATGCACGCCGAAGGAACATTAAACATCCCCGGATGCCCAGGTGAAGACCAGCAGCACGCGTGGCACCAGCTGGCACTCAAAAGGGCGCTCACTGTGGGTGACAAATAAAACCCGGCTGAGCACATCAGCCTGGCCGTTCAAGGCATTAGTGAACTGTAAACACAGAGACGGAGCAATCATGGAAATAAAATGAGCGACTGCGGAGGAATTCAATGCGATAGATGTAAGAGTCGGAGTGTAAACATCATTGGGATTACGCAATATTTAAATGTCGACATGCAGTTTATTAAACACTTTGATAAATTATGCATAGAAAATGTGCTTCTGATGGTTATGACGCATAACATTGGATGGATGGATGGAATATGTGGTCTTCGTATTATTATGGAATGTATAAGCTTACGCACTTTAGGAAGGTCGTATGGGTTTAGGGTCAAAAAAGGTGTGTGCATTCATCTGCGACTAAAACCAGCAATTAATTATTTGTCAAAACATTTTTTTAAATACAAGAGGTACAATCACTTCCCCCAGGGTAATATTTAGCTTTGGGGTAATTCTATGTAGCTGAAGTATATTTTCAGGTCTTTTCTTGAGCTGGAGGGTAGCTGGAGGGGCTCTTTCTTGAGTTGACCTGAAAATATCCCATTTCACAAATGTTTACTTGCTTCCCGACATTAGTTAAATTATGGATAACCCAGGAGACATTCTTAGGCGTGTTAAACAAGACCCCTAAATTTCACAGAAAATATAACAAATTACTAAGTCAGTTCCAGTCACATCAGTTATAGGTGAGAAAGCTGACAAAAAACAAACCTGGTGCCATGTTGAAAGACACATGTCTGTTCCTGACAGCGAGGAGATGAGGATTCGCTGTTTGGATGCCTCAGAGATGTGTAAACGGTCATCATATGTCATGTCCTAGAATGATGCTGTTGCACTGGCAACCGAGATGCAGTTTGAGATTGTTAACCAAGCAACAGGTTGATGCTTTGGTTCTGATGATGTGATTAGATGTTTATGGTGTAATGTATACAAAAAATTTAGTTTCACTTAAATGTTTAAGAAAAATAAGAATAGTTAAAAGAAATAAATGAAATAATAAAGAAGAGATTAAAAAGGGGTGGTCACACACCAGTTAAGATCCCGGGTTCCTGGTATACAACTTCAGCCCCATTCATCTCAGGCTTCAGTCTTGCTCACGTTTGATTCTACATCAGATCTGTTAACGTTCCACCTCTCGGCCTCCTCGATCTCCCTATGCGCTGACATCAACGTCCACCATAATGAATGGCTTCATCATCTCAATAATCTATCAATCCATACCCATCTGAATTTAAATAGCACAGGAGGAAATGTGACAGACACATCCCTTGAGCCAAACGCAGGAAAAACACCAGCGTAATGATTTTTGAACGATCTTCCCCAGACGGTGTTTGCACCGGGGCCCGTCGTTACGGCCCGGCATTTGATTGATGTTCTAATAGAGGCCTCCTGCCTCTCTGGAGGCCGAGAGCTCACGCACAGCATTCACGGCACCAGGACTCCACACAAACGCTGTCAGCTCATCAAAGTGCCTGGCATCCTATAAAACAGAAGGAAACAGGGAAGCGCCCATTTATAGACGTGTACATGTACTGTCCGGCGGTTTATCAAGAAGATTCGTAGAACGATACACAGCTGGAGAGACAGACCGAGGGAAGGACAGGAGGAGTCTAAATAATGACCCTGCTTTTTACAGAATAAAAATAGGGAAACTTTGTGGGATCTGCTGTGATTACTGTTAACTGTTATTTCAGCTATTATCATTTACAATTTATGCATTTGGCAGATGCTTCTATCCAAAGCGACTTACATTGCATTGTATTATACATTAATTTTTATAAGTATGTGCAATCCCTGGGATTGAACACATGACCATCACGCTCCAACAACTTAGCTACAGGAAAGCCAAAATGATTGAATATTGCTCATGTCAGATACTTGATCTCTTTATAAAGTAAGTTACAGACTTTAAACTAACATGGGTTTGAGCTTGAAAATTAACATATTTATGGGTTGAAACATCCCAGAGTGGAAACCGAAATAAGATAGCCATAAATCAGATTTTGTTGGGCTTTTACAATAAACATTATTGCATCTTTTAGTAACAAATATAAATATGCATATTGCATTTTTTTCCAGTAAATCCTATATTTTTATTTGTTTAAAAATGGTGCCTTGATGTTCTACAAACATTAAATTGTTTGTTTTTAGCCTATTCTAGGATATAAATGGACAAAACAAAACATCAGTTTACAAATTAACCTATTGTATGCTGGGCGGTTGAGCATTTCGGGTCAGATTATGTATTGTTTTCTTTTTTCCTTATTTTTCCCAACAATGAGGTGAAAACAACTCTAAATTCTTTAGAGTGAATGGATCTTCAAGTTTGGCAATCTAATGAACCCCAATTGGTGCCAATTGTCTTTTAATTTCAATAGTGTGGAAAAGTGTTTGGCTTCATTTCAAACCTTGTTTTTCAAATGCATCTTTCCAAGAAAATGACTATAAAAGTAAAAAAAGAAATTTGTTTTAAGTAGTGATGCTACGCTCTCTCAACAAGGCTTATGAACTGTGTTTTTTTCAATACAACAATGTCTAAATGCCAACTCATTCATTACTAAGAAAATCTGTTGTTTAGTGCTTGCTGCCTTGCAATATTTGTATCTTAACTAATAAAGTATCAACTCAACCTTTGTGACAGTATTTAGAGAAGAGTTCTTGGGTAAAGAATCCCTTAGATTTAAAGCAACATACCGTTCATTCCATATATACATGCATCTAGCTCTATATCACAAGAAGTGTTTCGGCTCATCTGGTAGAGAGATTTAACAGTTATTTATTATAAGTTCAGTAAATTAGCTTTCCCTCCTTTACAAGACAATTTCCATGTAAGCTAAGTGCTCTGTGAATTGGATGTCTATGGATGATGCAAGACACTACCTGGGTCACATTGTTGTTGTTCTGGTAAAACTCAGTAAAAGATATTTCCATATTTCTTATAGCAGTCAAGTCGACAAAAAAGAGAAGCGAAGTGACATAAGGACATGTTAGAAAATCTGCCCATCCGGTTTCACAGACAAGGCTTAAAACTAGACTAAAATAAAAGTCTGAGCTGTCTTAACTGAAAAGGATCTATTGACAGAAATGCAATATAATATATATAACTATGTAACTTATATAATGAAGCATATTGTTTTGCTTAACTTAGTATGAGCTATTTCTATCTTCATACACCGCGGGTCCCCACATGGAATCCACCATCTTGTTTCTACAGTAGCCCCTAAACGGACAAACTGCTCTACAAAGCCAGTTTTGTGAACATTTTTTCTGCTTCGGACAACTTCGGATAACTGCACCATAAATTATCTTGCAAAAAGTTGCAATATTAAATTGCTTAAAATATATATTTTTTCATTATTTGTCCAGGCGACACACTAACCAGTCAATTTTAAAATGATGTAGTTTTGCATATGCCTAATAAATAGTATATATATTAGCACATATTTCTATATTCTTTCTAAAAAATGTGGAGTTTGCAGGAAAATCTTGTTTCTTTTGGCTGAAGCAATTATACTCTGTGTATACTCGGAGAGATTTATTGATTTGACTGTAATCAATAAAACCATGTATCGCCCTTTTTAGCACACAAACTTACTGAGATAGCAACATAAACAAACAGATTCAGAGTTTAAAACTGAACATGACCATTATCAAGTTACCATTATTATTTGTGAAAAGGATTTGACAATGTGACCTAAATTGATGAATATGTCTCATTAGCACTAAATCCTTGTACTTTAACACCATTAGCAGACAAACTCTCCCACTCTATTATTTTTGAATTGTTCCCTGTTGGAAGTTATAGTTAGAATGTGACCTCGGAGCGTTCTGTACTTATCTCATTCTTTCTAATTCTGTCCTGTCTCTATCTCACAGCAGTCTTCAGAGCAATCTCCCACAATTCACCTGTGATTCTAATCTCACACACCAACTTCCCATTCCCTTTTCTCTCTCTATCCTCATCTCGCACACTCCCACTCCAAATCCGGCAAAAGACAGAACAATAAATAATGCTAAAAACTGTGTGAGATTGAATTTAATCTTGGGAAAGTGCTTATGACCTGCATATGAGGTGCATTCTCATTCACAGCAAATTGAAAACTTGGAACGTGGAAACGAGCAATGGAGATGAGGAAAACGTTGCAAAAGGTAAAAGCCATAGAAACAGGAAGGCTGCATGGACATTTTAAAGAAATTAAATTCTGCACCCAGTCTTTTTTTATATCAAAGGAGGCCAATGTGGTTTGATATACGTATATGAAATCACACTGCTCTTCTATTTAAAAATTGTGTTCTTTTGCCTTCAGCTTAAAAGATTGTAGTGTTACACATATTAACACATATAATAATACAAGTTTTGCGCATTTAACATAGTCTTAACATAAACAACGTTAAATAAAATATATAAAAAGTAAATTAAAATATTAGTAATTAATTAATACAAGCTAAATGCTTCAAAATATTATTGCTCAATGTTATTTTGACATCTAATGCATGAACTAATGTTTATGTATAGAAACCTATTGTGAAGTATAACCACTACTGTTTGAAAGTAACTTCCAAACTTTGGCACAAAGTACCAATGACAAATGTGTATGCCCTTATGTTTTTCCAGAGATCGTTTATCAGCTTCTGGATCTATGTTTTACTATAAGAACTTTATTGACAGTCTTTGAGGTTAATGGTGCCTCTGTCTTTTCTTTAAAAAACAAGCAGCAAAAGCCAAAAGACATCTTGAGACTACAGTTACGTACAATATTAAGAGACTATTTAAAAATATTTCGATTTGTTTTAATTGACCATTTAGGGGTATGTGTTTAGGACATGATCCTTTTTGCTTTGCTTCTGTGAACTACTAACAATATTTCTTCCAAAAAAAATAGATTTGCATTGATTTGCAGAAAATGAAAAATAGAGAAACATGTCAAAATAACTGAAAAGATGTTCTGTATTTTTTCAGACCTCAAATACTGCAAATAAAAAACTGTGACAGTTGTTCATGTATTTAGGAAAATTACAAAAAAAAATGCTTTATGTGATAACCTGGATTTTTATCACAGTTTTCACGTGTCTTGTCATGCTGTCAGTCTTTCACATTGCTTTTGGTTGACTTTCTCACTCCTGAGGTTTGATGTTGTTGAAATTCAACAGATACTGCACTGGAAAGGCCACAATTTACTAAGTCTTACAGTATGCGTGCTGAAGCCCGTAAAGGTTTTTTACAGTCGAACAGCGTAAAGGTCACTTTGACAATGAGCGAATTTCAAAAAATATGAATGTCACTCAAATGCCACGTAATAGTTTGTATGTGGTTAATAGGTCTTTGGAACTGGTTCTCTGAAGGTCACTTCCTGATTTTTAGCAAACAGAAGACTAATAGATGAAGGAACATCACACCAGCAGGGAACCCGTCCTTGGAGCGGAACTCCAGGGCGGGTCATTACTGAGGTGGACAGCTTCTCTGTGTGCGATGAGTTGATATAGCGTCTCGCTAGGTCAGATCGTCCTCAGTTTAGCTAGAGCAACAGCTATTAATTTTACCAGCAGCGGGTCATGTTATTATTTTGTAAAGCAATAGAAATCTGATCGCACAGAGTGTATCTACGTAGGCCCCTGTGGGTCAGAAAGAGTTGTGCTGATATGAGGCATCGCAAGTCTATCGAAGCATTTCAAAAGCATTAAACTGTTCGCCGGATGAGCGCGTCACGCCTCCACGATGGGCTTAATGCGCTCGTATGCAGATTTTCCCAGAGGTGCTGTATATAATTAAGGGTGTGGAGATGATTTAATTAAGACCACTATAATTACTCGTGCGAGGAGTCCCGTGTGAGAATATGACCCATTTCATTGAGGCGAAGGGTTCTGTCATGATGAGCTCAAGCTTATTTAGTCATTTATTTGTTTATGTCATGCAAGACTGAGTAGTTGTCTTGGCTGTCTTTCCCGATTTCACTTTAATTTTAGTTATAAGGAACGTCACACAATTAACAGACTTTTTCATGCGCAACCAAATCTTTACAGACACTAAAAAATAAAGAAACAGGACACATGTCAGCTTGATAGCAGAATAAACATTCATCACCAGTAAGCTTGTATTGTAGCGAAGTGTACCCCCAATTATGGGTTTTATAGAAGATAAGAGCATAGTTTGTTTTGAAGTACTATTTTGTCGGGGTTTGATGGTGTTTAAATCCTGACCTAAACACTATTGGATACTGGATTTATGCCCGAGGGCTGCAGCAACACTTCAGAAATGACAGATGCTGAAATGGGCTACTTTAGAAGATGCCTCCTCCTATTGTGGGTCTGGAGTTGGAAAACTTTTCTGAAAACCAAGCTGGCTTTAGGCTTAGATTGGAGTTGAAAAATCCTTGAGCTTCTGGAAAGTGCCAGTAATTGGTGCCTCACAGCAGCAATATCCAGCAAAGCGCTGTAGTCCCGCTGGATGACTTGCCCACAAAGAGCCCTTCTCACACACTGTACATTGTGATTAAGGGTAAACTGGGGTTTTCTGGCTTACAGCATACTGTAACCAAATTAAACATCTACAATATACACAACAGTCTAGCTATTTTCAGCGATTGCCAGATTAATGCTTGATAAAAACACCACAGAGATTTCTGCTAACTTTGAGCGAACCATTAACATACCGGCTGCCATGGATCGACACGGAGTGAACCGATTAAGAAACGAGAACTATTCGGCGCGATGGTGGAAAAACGCTTGTTGTTTTGTTGCCAAGTTTTATACAGCATTGAATTACTTTTAAACCGTTGCTTCTGGTTGTTTTTTCGTTTTGTGGGCTAAAGGTGGAAGGATTTGTTCCTCAGCTGTAATTCTTCAGGTAATATTAAGTTATTTACAGCTGTGCTCAAAAGTTTGCATACCCTAGGAAAATATGATCACGAAAGGCTGTAAGAAAATGAATCCGCATTATTAAGCCTTTGGATATTTTCTTGAAAAATGTTGCACAAATCGTACCTTTCATTGGAGAATATGAATTAAATATGAATAAAGGTGAAGGAATTATGTTTGGAGAACATCTGACATGAGATTTAGACAATTCCTTCCAGGGAATTGCTTCAGAACCTTCAGATTTCCGCTCCATGTTGGTGCGTATTCGCTTCGATTCTCTCCACTCATTTTCTATAGGGTTTATGTCTAGAAAGTGGGATGGCTATGGCAGAAGCTTGGTTCTTTGCTCAGTGAACCATTTGGTTTTGATATTTGCTTTTAGGTGATTGTCCTTTTATGACTTCTGGCAGTTTTTGATCTGTTGATGTTTACTAGAATGCACAATGCCATATATCTGAAGGAGACATCCAGGATCTTCATCAGAAAATAATGCCAAAAACATCAAAAACATATAGCAGTAGATTTAATTTTACACATGGTCATGAGGTACTTTTTTATCCTTGTGTGCAGCAAACCCATCTTGAGTGTTTGCTGCTAAAAATCTATATTTTTAGTTTGATCTTATTTTTATTGTTTCACTTCTATTCTCGTCTCTTATATGAACAGTTCGATTTTTGTAAACATTTTCAAGAAAGATCCAAAGACTTAATGATGCAGATTATTTTCACAGCCTTCCTTGATCATATTTACCTATGCCATCTTTTGAGCACAACTCAATACAAAAACCTTGTAAATTTGGATTTTTAGGGCCAAAGTATAGTATTTGCTCAATTTTGCTCATAAATTGTAAAAATGAATCGAAATGTGAAAAAATTATGTGAAATCAAAGATGAATTCAACATACAGAGCATTGAAAACCTTCCTGCAAAAAGATAGAACAACTCACAGATCTTGTGATGACATTTTCTATTTTCTATATAAGCAAACTTGCCACTCATCTTAACATGCTAACAAAATAAAATCTGCAACACAATTGTAGGTGCTCCTTTCCAAAATATGAGCAATGCCAAGGTCATGCATGACTATTGATTCGTCCAGAACATATGTACTAACAAGACATATCCTGAATACATCCAGTCACAGATCAACTAACAATTTACCCCCTTTTTCCTTCCAGACCACCATAAATGACACCTCTGCTGCAAGCATACAAGTTTATGACAATGAAAAAGTTTTACTTGCTTGACCCTGTACACTAAAATCATCCATTATGAGAATGGTTCGAAATGTAGTGCACTTCTTCTTGTATAGCAGACTAGACGGTCTAATTCACTGTTAAGCTCGGTTTAATGGAGGTTGCTGAGTGAAAATAGATATTTAACATTTAATGAAACACATGGTGCTGCTGCAGGCGTCACTGATGAAAAGAGCAATACTGGAAAACACATTAATGGGCCGAGGTCCACCAGAATCCACAGCACACGTTCTGTGCATCTAACATTTATTCGCCTAATGCAATCGGTGCTTTTAATCCACTTGACTTTGAAATTAGAAACATAGTGAGCAAAGACGGACTATAGCTGTTACAGGACTGAATGATGCAAACATCAGGAGAATAGTGAAATTATTGTTTACTTGTTCAGAGCTGCGGTTGTTTATCTGACCCCTTTAAATACTTTTGGCAGTTTTATCCCCCAGACACGACAACTACAATCGGTATCTCACGCAAGATCAGTTCGCTTATGCTTGAGCACTTTAAAATATCCTGGATTTCCAAAACATTCTGCTTACAATATTGCAGTCTCGTATCTAAATGAAACCAAATGGACTTTAACGTAAATTAGTGACGCAAATGACCCTGACTTACAACTGATTTTTGCTGCTGAATGGCATTAGGCGCTTTCCAAACGATTCCCCACGAGAGAACCGTTGTTTATTTGATGTCAAGTGCTTGAACTTGAAACTTTCAAAAACTCGCAGTGATGTTGAAAATGAAAAGAGTAACCAATGCAGCCTCGTGGCATTTTTCATCTTATCTACAGATGTCCATTCCATTGAGATCCAGAACACAGCCCATGGGATAATGTCTGACCTTTAATACTTGAGAGAGAGACGGGGAACCAAGATCATTATCGCCCTCAAAGACGCCCTCAAGATATTTTTTTCGTTGTTACCTGCAGTGAAGAACTGACCACGATTGCTTATGGGCCACCACCGGCATCACCTTGCTTTTTCTTTGAGATGTGCGATTGCTATTGTCTCCCCTTCTATGACCTTTCAAAAGCTGTAATCTTCAACAAACTTCCACCCAACATAACATTCTTCCTAGATAGCCAGGTGTCACTTCTTAATGGATGTTTCAATGCTAGCTGACATAATCTGAATCTTGTTTTTTTGTTTTGCAGGAGTTTTAAAAAACATGAGCTAGAAACAACGAAAGATCCATGAAATGAAGGTGAATGAAATTTTGCGGCATCTAGTGGTGAGGTTGCAAATTGCAACCAAAGGCTCACTCAACTCCTCTCCTTTGAAGCACTACGGTGGCTCACACAGAACTAAGACGTCGTCGTGGTTTTACTTCTTTACCAAAGGAGATCATTTGTTTACGAAACGCACTCTGTAGAGCAGTTTGTCTGTTTAGGGCTACTGTAGAAACAACATGGTGAATTCCATGTAAGGGATGCAGAAAGAGATAGCTCATTCTAAGGAGAACGCTAACGCTTCATTATGTAAGGTCTTTATACACCTCTGAAGACATAGTTATGTATATTATTTTGCATTCTATCAATAGATACTCCAAAAAATGATACACTGGACTTTAAAATGCTCCAACCCATCTAACAAAGACCCCAATTTTAGTGTCAAGAGGATTTTAGATCACTCTGCTTGGCTGAATGCAAAAAAAGATGAAGCTGTATATATTTCCGATTGCTTCAGGTAGGAAACAGAAATGGTCTGACGGAATTCACACATTATCCCTGGCTCATGCGTTTAGCTGTGTCATTAAAGCAGTGCGGTGTAAAAAACTCCTTGTTGACAGTGTTGGATCACACTTTTCATCCCATCTGACAGTAATCCAGTTGATATCCGAATCCGACACTGGTAGTTCATGTGCTCGGTATCCTTTGAGGCATGGGAATGATAAAATGCATAACTTAACATTATAAGAAATAGCAAAAATATCACCCAGAAAAAATTATGCTTTTCATACGAATATAATTTAAAAAAAGAAGAAAAGAATGAAGTGTCTCCTGAGAATACATTATGTATTTCAGGTATCTTTGCATATGGAGAGGTCATAGCAGTCTTCTGAGGGGCTTAAAAAACCGTGGGAGATGGTCTACAGCGAGTGTTGATCCAGACAGTGTAGAACAGCTGTAGGGTAGTTCATCTGTCAAAGCAGAGATCAAAGGGGCTGGATTAACTGACTCCAGATCAGTGGGCAGAGCTGTATTGAAGATGGGAAAATGCTCTCATACATTATGCATGCAGGTTGAACACAGCAGCCACGACTTGAGCCATAAAACCTATAAGAAAACACTGTCCTTTAACAAGTACCAAGAAGAGGAAGATATATATTAGCATTTTCATTCATTTCAATCGCAGCCACTCGAATACAGCTCGGAAATGTCCCCTGCACAATTTGCAAGAAACAAGAAACACACAGCAAAACATGAGAGATTGAAAAATCTGTGTGGGCTGACTCAGTCAACTTCATTGGTTCTCTTCTAGTAGAGACGTTAGTTTGAATTCTCCTTGCTACTGTATATAACTATACTAAAATACATTAAGCTATCAAAACCATTGTTATTGCTTGTAATTTATTGGACTAAACCCACAGTTCAAGATCCCATTATCTAAACTACAACACTCAAACACATGCCCTATAAAAGCATCTTTGATTACATTTCCCAACACTTTTTGCAGATCTAAAGACTGTTTCACAGCGATCACCAAACAGCAATAAAGTCAGTCACTCCTAATTTGTACGTCTATGTTTGGTGGCATTTGTTGGATCAGTGTGAATTACTTCAACAGTATTTAAATGCAGCCAACACATTGGATTGTTGTCAATCCAACAATTATCAACGGTTTCAGATGTAAATTCTACAGAAACCACAAATCAACACTCATTAAGCTGGGTGTAATTGGGTGGCATGCATTAGGCCATGTCTTTACTTATTCAACAACAAAAGACAAAGGAAAGCTGAATTACTAAACATCCTAAACCTACATACAAATGCCAGCTATTTAAAAAGTGTGTTTAGGCTCTTATTTTACCAGTAGGAGGCCTCAAAAGTCATTATGTGGAAATATCACCGCGAGACAGCAATGTAATATTTCTAATCGGAAGTTCATGCATTTTCTCTCAAAGACCGTGTAATGCCTGTATTTTAACCATTTACTGCAAATAATGCCAATGAATGATGAAAACAGATTCACTGGACATCCCCAAAATCTTGGAATTAAACCTGGGAACGCATTTGTTGGCAGCAATGGTTGTATCTGGTTCAAGAAGAGACTATCTTTAACATATAAACTTTATTGGGATCTGATCAAAGATTAACTGCTAATTTATATACGAGCCCGCTCTTCAATTTTGCTCTTATGGTTGTGTGAGATGGAAGATAACCGCGTAAACCCTGTTATATTCAACATTTAAATGTCTTGCTCTAAATGGCATTAGAGTATATTTCAGTCTTTGACAGAAACTAATGGTCTCACATCCTCTTAACTGCTCTACTCATTTTTGGAATATCAGCTATATACCAATGAGCTCCAAACCGAATGCAAATTGAGAGCGACTTCTCATTAGCTGGTTATGAGACAAGCTTCAACAGGATAACAGTCACCAAAACTTCAAGTGCTTTATGCTTTAAAGAACCAGTATGTATTTTTTTGGAGGATCTATTGACAGAAATGCAATATAATAATCTGTGTATAAAGACCTCGCATAATGAAGCTTTATGTTTTTCTCACCTTCAAATAAACTATTTCCATCCACATACACAGAGGGTCTACTTGCATGGAAAATTGTTGCAATTTTGTTTCTACAGTAGCCCTAAACAGATGAACTGCTCTACAGAATGCACTTCGTAAATATGTTATCTCACTCGGAAAAGAAGCGAAAACGTGACGACATCTTAATCCTCTCTCAGTTTGTAGTGCTTCGAAAGGGAGGGGTGGAGTGAGCCGTTTGTTGCAATTTTCAACTTCACAATGGTCCTTTAAAGATTAGGAGTGTTGGACGAGTCTTTCTGTACCATATAGGACCATATTGGACCTTACAACGTTATGTTGAATTAAAAACTGAAGTAACATTCAGTTTTGTCACATGCAAAATAAATGTGTGCGTCCTTAGCCGTGCAATTGTAAAACTTTTTATTTTTTTTGCTGTGAACCTGCATTATATGTTCAATACGTAAAAATGGGTTTCACTATGCATTCACTGCACTTGATATCTGGGGCTTCTTTTTGTACATTTTCACATTTGGCAGACACTTTTATCAAAGCAACTTACATTGCTTTATCCTATACATTTTTTACATATGTATTTGCAATCCCCTGGGATCAAACCCACAACCTTGCATTGTTAACGCAATGCTCTTACCACTGAGCTACAGGAAAGCTTCACAATGGTTGCTGAAACGGAAGAAATGTATCAATGCTGTTTATTACGGATTCATAAAATACTCATATTACATACTCTACATATATAATTTATGGATATATAATCTTATGACTCTGATATTTACCGAGCTTCACCAAACCGTTTCCATTGTACCACCAGCTCTGATTCAGGCCACATAAAACAGAATACGAGATCACTGGGGCTTTTCTTTCATTATTTGAACCACGCTCGTTCTATTATTGTGTCTGAAGTTTATAAACTATTAACGTTCAGTCCCATGAATAATGAACAGAAGCTCCATCATAAGAACAGAGGGGCTTTATTTTATAAGTTAAACACACAGTGCGTGTTTTTGAGCCCACCACAAATACAGCAAACATGTCATCTACTGTAAGACTTTATAGAAGTTGAAGGTGATGTAGGTGACAGTTATCTCAATAACAAGCTTAATTTCTTAATTTCCTGCGGTGCCACAGTGGTCATGCACTGGGGACATATGACAAGCTCAAACTTGGCTCAGAATTGTCTTTGTAACAGATAAAAAAGAAACCTGCACCCAAGCAAATGAGTGGAATAAACCGAGAAGGATACCGCTGAGCTTCCATTGATTTCTAAATTGGGAGCCATTGATTTCATGTGCTTTCACCGAGAGACTGAGATCTGGGACGTTGCAAAAATGGGACAACAAATCATGTTTCCTTTACTTAATCAAGTTAGTTAAGCATTACGTTCCCTTTATCAAATGGGGAAGGCATTTGAGTGATAGGGCTCTCAACATCCGATACCTCGCATGCGGCAAGGCAATGATATAATGTAAGGCATCTCTTAAAAGCCACAGGCTCTAAATAAGTCCCTCCAAACTCTAGCAACCATCAATGTAGCGAGCACATTCACCTGAGAATCTCGTATGTGAACTCTTGCCGTTTCACCTTTCTTATGTAAGCAATAACTTAAACGAGCATAATGAATGTTTGGGTTTAAGTCACTGTTGAATCATTTGTTGGCTTCTCTTGCTCAGCTCTGACCTTATATTACAATGTTTCCTGAAAAAAGCCATTTAGCAAGAGGACTGCATCCCGCTGGATTTGTACCCCCCAGCAAACCAATTTCTTATGTTAGATTGTTTGTAAGCTTTTAGTAAGCTCGAATGGGATGTAAAGAGAAAGATGTGAAATAATATATGACCCTAGACCACAAAACCTTATGTAGTCTTAGGTAGCACATTTTAGTAATAGCAATACATTGTATGGTTCAAAATTATAGATGTTCCTTTATTTTTGTGAGTAATATTCTATGCTAAGGCCTACATTTAGACAACTTCAAAGGCGATTTTTTCAATATGTTGATTTATTTGTACCTTCAGATTTTCAAATAGTTGTTTATGGGCCAAATATTGCCACATCCTAACAAACCATACATCAATGGAAAGATTATTAATTTAGCTTTCAGATTATTTAAAAATCGTGATTTCAAAAAATTGACCCTTAAGACTGGTTTTGTTTTCCATGGTCAAATATATCGACAATACGTATAAGAAGATAATTGTTTAGTTGCATAGTTACAGGCTGGTTTGAAGTGCAGCAAATGTTGGATAAGATTAGCCTGAAAATCATCTCACTGGCAAATGTGGTAGGTAAATATTAATATATTGCTTCATCACTGTAGGTCCTATCGGTGCCTGTGCCTGTAAAATAACATCAGGGAAATTTAGTTAATACTTCAATCGTAAATGAGAAATAAAAATATAAATATAGCCACGGCCCGTATCTGGGTTATATTAAATGACGTTACTAAGCACCAAATGACCATGAGGATGAAAGAGTATGAGAGGGGAAACAGCGCTTGATGTTTCTAATTCCATTCCATTCCATTTTCTACCGCTTATCCGAACTACCTCGGGTCACGGGGAGCCTGCGCCTATCTCAGGAGTCATCGGGCATCAAGGCAGGATACACCCTGGATGGAGTGCCAACCCATCGCAGGGCACACACACTCACTCATTCACTCACGCACTCACACCCTACGGACAATTTTTTTCCAGAGATGCCAATCAACCTACCATGCATGTCTTTGGACCAGAGGAGGAAACCGGAGTACCCGGAGGAAACCTGATGTTTCTAATAAGATACATTATTATAAACAGCAATAAATAAAGCAAGCAAATATGATGCATAAATGGTATTGTTCTATTTTATTTACAAAAGACAAAAGTTACTAAACATTATAAATCTATAAAATACCAGCTATTTTTAAATACTTTTTCATATTAGGGTTGTACTTTTCTGTAGCTCTTCAGACCTTTTTTGTTCTAGTTTTAAAAGCTTAGTGTGAAATGATTTGCTTATTATGCTAAACATTAATAATTCATACACCAGTTTGATGTTTTGAAGACTTGACTATTAACAATGTTATGTTCGTAATACATTTCTTGTTCAACTCGTCTTTAATTGGAATATTTTACCAGTAGGAGGCCTCAAAAGTCATTATGTGGAAATTTTTCATACTACCTTTCCCCACTTATCTGTATATGCATTTAAAAGTAATGCAAAATTTTAAAAAGCACTTAATTTGAATTGAAATTTACAAATTGTTGACACAAAACGTTTAATTGCAAATATATAGATGGTTTTATCAGACACACGCACCTGGCCTGAAGTTAAAGCCACAATATGGAATATTTGGACCGCTAGTTGATGCACTTTCAAAACACCGAAGCTAAATGACGTTATGTAGTAGAGTGGAATCAAGGTACATGTCGTTTTCACCATTCAGAGGCGTATGGAGAACGCCCATCATGTTCACGGACGAGCTAATGAATGAATTTTATTTTACGTCATCGTAATGAATTAGCTTGAAAGAAACGTGGAATGTAATGCTACATTAGCCAGTGTGTAATATTGGACTTTTTCAATTGATTTGGTAGCCTAATGCTACACAGTTTCTCGTGTTTAAAACATCATACAGTCGTCGTTTAAAAAGTAAATTTGAACGAACCCACAATATTTACAAGAAACGTTACTGGCTACATATTTTTGTGTGACACATACTGTATTTCATAGTGTAACTGCATTCATTACTATTCAAATAATTTGTGCATGAGTATTTTGTGTACAATAAAAAAGTGCTTACCTGTCGATTAAAACGCAATTAAGAAAACGCCACTGTAACACATCTCAATAAAATGGAAGGAAGGAGGCGGGAACCGGCAAACATTTAAACATTTAATAAAGTAATATAACAGCCGGCGGCCCCTCACGGACGACCGCCGGCGAACAAAACATAATATAAATACAAACATAACATAAGTTCGGGCCCGGTCCTCTCTCTTCGACGGTCCGGTCGCTCGTTCCTTTTATATTCTCCCATCTCCTACGTGATTCGAGCCCGGTGTGCGCACAGCTGGCGCTCATTCACAATTACTCACCGGACTCGAACCACGGTCTCGCCCCGCCTACTCTACTACAGCCACGCCTATATTAATCCTTCTTTTAATTATTTGATTGTCCATAAGCCTGCTTGCCTCATTTGGGCTACGTTTATGCTTTTTGGGGTTTTCTTTACTCGCCAAAGAATAATCATGATCCATAATTACAGGCAACACATGCTGTATAACCACTTCCGCATTCGCGTGTTGCCGTAGTTTCTACAACCGGAAACGTCTTGGTTACGTATGTAACCTCAGTTCCCTGATGGAGGGAACGAGACGTTGTGTCGAGAACGACAGATGGGGTTCGCCCTTGAGAACCAATCAACTCTGACTACTATAGAAAAGGCCAATGAAATTTGGCGAATGCAATTTGCATGCCGGGCTCCGCCCCCGGAAATCCGGTATAAAAGGAGGCCGGCGTGCAGCATTCACTTACCTTTGTTCTGAAGAGCCTGAGACCTCTCAAACTGCAGCAGAATACGATACGTGTTCGTGGCATAAGGGACACAACGTCTCGTTCCCTCCATCAGGGAACTGAGGTTACATACGTAACCAAGACGTTCCCTTTCTGTCGGTCTCTCGACGTTGTGTCGAGAACGACAGATGGGGTTGCCTATGGAAAACGCCACAACGCTGTATCGCGTCACAATCTCTAGCGAAGCGACGGTAACAAGCCTGGGCGTGTCATCTCGAAGCTTTCGTGAGACTGTAACCTTCCAGTGTGGTGGTCGGGGGGTTCCAGAGCTTTCTTGGAGAAAGATGGGTACAGCCCTGACCGGTAACTTTCACGGACGGGGCCTTAGCTCTCTATAGGCGAGAGGCCGTCCAGATCAGTTTACACCGGGTAAGCGCGACTCTTAATCAGGGAAGCGCTACAGAGGCCACCTCCTACCCGTGGGGAGGAATATGGTGGATATAGGTATGGTCTCGTCCTTGGAGGAGAACGCATGGAACGTGCGGACTGAGTAGTTAACCGCGAGGTGGAGGCCCACCTGGGGAAGCTCATGGGTTACCAGGAGTGGGAACCATTCTCATGAGGATACATCAGACGGAACAGCCCACGGAGGGGGTGTTACAGACGTCCGGTAGCACTAGGTCCGGTTAGAGCTATCTGTGATAGCTCACATGGTATCCCGGCCTAAGGGGGAAGGCTGCTCTGCCCAGCCAGCCCCCAGGGGGTGCTTGTTTGGTGATGGATGGAATGCCTATTCTTAACCAGTGTCTGGGTAAGAAGGGAGGCTGGTGAGGTACCAGTTTCTTAGCGATGTGTTCGGGTAAGAAGAAAAGGTAAATAGCACACTGACCCAACCTGTTAGAGGGTGGAAAGGTGCTTTCGCAGGCATACGCCCCCCCGGATGCCAGTCCTACATGTCGCCACGCAGGACGTGGGCTGACACCGGGTTTACGCGAAGGTTGTTAACCCTTGCGAAGGTGTTTGGGCATAGCCCAACCCGCAGCTCTACAGATGTCTGCTAGAGAGGCGCTTCTACCAGTGTCCAGGAGGTGGCTAAACTCCGTGTGGAGTGAGCCCTCACTGCCAATGGGCATGGGAGATTCTGAGATCGGAATGCCGTCGTAACGGCGTCCACGACCCAGTGCGCCAGCCTCTGTTTGGAGACAGCCTTCCCCTTCTGCTGTCCTCCAACAGACACGGAGCTGGTCAGAGCTTCAGAGCTCTGCGTGCGGTCCAGTACGTACTGGACACAACACTAGTCGGGTTGGGTCTTCCTCCCCTATGGGGAGCGCCTGCAAGTTCACCACTTGGCCCCGGAGGGAGTAGTGGGAACTTCTTGGGCACGCATCGGGGCCTGGGTCTCAAGATAACGTGAGAGTTTCCAGGGCCGAGTTTAAGGCAATCCAGGGACACGGAGGATGCTCGGTGGTCCCCTACCCTCTTGAAGGAAGTGAGCGCCGTCAGGAGGGCCGTCTTACTCTATGAGGAAGATCGGAACCTCCGAGGGGCTCTTTGGGGGGCCCTGAGGCCCCCCAGGACCACTTAGGGTCCCAAGAGGGTATGGAGCGGAGATGAGGCGGATTCCGCCCTCTCGCTGCTTAGGAACCCGGTGACCAGGTCGTGTTGCCCTAGAAACTTTACACCGACTGAGTCGTGATGAGTGGCAATAGCGACTACATACACTTTCAGTGTGGAAGGGAGATGTTAGTCTCCAGTCTCGTGAGAAGGGGAACACAATCCTGATCAAGCACCTCAGTGGGTCTTTCTCGTTGAGAAAGACACCAGGACGAGAAGAGGCACCGTCTAGAGGCGTGTAACCGCCTAGTAGATGGGGCCCTAGCCTGGGTGATGGTCTCAGCCGTATAGGGGGAGTAGCCATCTTAGGATCTTCTCGTCCCGTCTAGAGACCAGACATGGGTGTTCCAGAGGTCTGATCTGGGATGCCAGAACGTGTCCTTCCCCTGAGAGAGCAGGTCCTCTGTCAGGGGAATGGTTCAGGGGGAGTCGCTGTCCAGAGCATCGGCTCTGAGGCCAAGTGCGGTTAGACCGGTGTGGTGTAACCAATAACACTTGGTGCTCCTGCTCCCTGACCTTGCACAGAGTCTGTACAAGAAGGCTCCTGGGGGGGGAAGGTGTGCTTCCGCCCATCCCGCGGCCAGCTGTGCGCAAGGATATCCGTGCCGAGGGCAGGGACTATCAAGCGGGCAAATGGTGGTGTTACGGGAGGTGAACAGGTTTTACCTGGGCCTACCCGAACAGCCTCCAAATGAGCTGGACTGCACGGGGGTGGAGTCGCCACTCTCCACGAGGCATAAACTGGCGAGAAAGCACGTCGGCTGTCTAGTTCAGTTTGCCCGGGGTGTGTGGCCTGCAGGGAACGAGTCACCTGTTGACTCCACCGGAGGAGGCGTCGAGCAAGTTGTGTTTAGCTGCTGTGTGCGAACGCCACCCTGACGATCTGTATTCGCTACAGCTATAGTGCTGTCCTCGGAACAGCACGTGCATGTCTCGCACGAGAGGCCGTAGCCTGCTCAGTGCAAGTAGCATAGCCCACAACTCTTGGCAATTGATATGCCAGCGCAGGCGGGGGTTCGTCCAACACCCCACCTGCGTGCCCGTTGCACACTACACCGCACCCCTGCAGGGAGACTTCAGTCGTCACCACGACCTGCCTCATAACCTGCTCAAAGGGACCTGAGTCCGTCGAAAAAGTCATAAAGACTAGGGGTTATGGTGCGTCGGCAGCAGGGCGGCATCACCATGCGCCTGCTGCCGGTGTGCCACGCTCTTCTCGGAACTCGACTCTGAAACCAGTGTTGGAGCGGTGTCATGTGCATCAACTCGAGGGGTATTAACCCGCGAGGACGCCATGTGTCCCAGGAGCCTCTGAATTGTTTCAGGGGGACCGCTGTCTGCCTAAAATGTTCATTTCAGACAGTTCAACACTGGTTGGGCACAACTGCGGACAGGTGTGCCGACATGGTGACAGAGCTGAGTTCCATACCGAGAAAGAGGATGCTCTGCACTGGGGAGAGCTTGCCCCTCTCTTGGTTGACCTGGAGTCCCAATCGACCTAGGTGCCGGAGCACCAGGTCCCTTTGTGTACATAACAGATCTCGCGAGTGTGCCAAGATAGGCCAGTCGCTGAGATAGTTTAGTACCCGCTCGCCTTCCTCCTCTCAGGGAGAAAGGGCGGTCAGGGACAGACCGAAAGGGAGGACTCTGTACTGATATGCCCGCCTCTCGCACGCGAACCGTGGGAACGGCCGGTGTCGAGGAGGATCGAGACATGAAAGTAAGCGTCCTTCAGGTCGATTGCCACGAACCAATCCTGACGCCTCATAGATGTCAGGACGCGCCTCTGTGTGAGCACCCTGAATGGCAGCTTGTGAAGGTGCTCTGTTCAGGGTACGCAGCCTTTGGGGGCAACCCGCCGTCTTTCTTGGGAACGATGAAGTGCGGGTGGTGACCCACTGAACATCTTGGTTTTGAGGGACGAACTCGATGCCTGTTTTGCCAGAAGGGTGGTGACCTCTACCCGAAGTACGGAGGCGTCCCTGCCTCTGACAGAGGGAGAGATGATGCCCCGAAACTTGGGTGAGTCTCTGGCGAACTGGATCGAGTAACCAAGACGGACCGCCCTCATTAGCCAGCGAGACAGTGTGGGCAGCTCTCGAGCTCCCAGGGACTGTGACAGGGTGACCAAGGGGACGGTCTGCTTCATCATTCCCACGGGGGGTGGTTCGTCGGCTGGCGGAGCTAACCATGTCGCGGGGAGTCCCCGGAGGGAAGGTTTTTGCTCCGCCTGCTTACCTGCCTGGCGGGACAACGGCACGCACTGTCGGTTTGAGAGTGGTGACGGCTGTCGTATGTGTACGACCTCACGCCTCGCCAGGGTGTGAGGTCGGTTCGCCGAGCACAGTCCAGTGGAGTGTGCGATCGGCTGCAAGTAAACCCGGGGAGAACAGAAAACTCAGTGAGTAAGTGGGCGCCAAGCCCTAACAAGGGCCCAGCTTTGGTGACGAGGCAGGAGTCATCCCGTACCGACCGATCAGAGCCGTGGCTGTGAAGGTTCGGGCCCGATGTTGTTCTTCCTGGGGTCTTCCCGTCAGTGTCCCTTCTCGCGAGGAGGTTGCTGACGGGGTGGAGGTTTCCCCCTCGACCTCTGCTTCCGGGGTGCCGCCTGTGGGGGCACAGGAACCGGAGCCGATGTCGAAAGGGTCCTGGGTTGCAGGGAAGCAGACGTCACGTGAGATCTCGGAGGCCTGTAGGCGGCCGAGTCGCGGCGTGAAAAAAATGTGGTTAATTGCCACTGTCTGCTTCGCCGTCAAAAAACTGCTGAGCGCAGTCCTCGACGGTGTTACCAACAACCCACCCTGCGAGATGAGTGCATCAAGAAAGCGGACTTCCTTGCTGTCACTCCTCTGCACAAGGTATAGCCGGGGGTGTCTCTCCTGGACCACTACCGTGGACATCGTCCGACCCAGGGCCCGTGCCGCCGCCTTAGTCGCCCGTAGAGCGCTGTCAGTGGTGGCACGGAGATCCTGCATTATACCCGGGTCGGCCTTACCCTCGTGGAGCCCTCTCAACGCCCTGGCCTGGCGGACCTGCAGGATGGCCAAGGCATAGAGAGAGGAGGCAGCCTGGCCCGCAACATCGCAAGCTTTCGACACCAGTGATGCCAAAGTCTTACGTGCTTTGGACGGTAGGAGTGGTCGATCCCCCCCCAGGTGGTAGCCGTCCGCGGCACAGGTGCACCGCAGGCGGACGTTCCACCCGGGGGATCTCGACGCAGTCCTTGGCTGCCTCACCATCGAGGGAAGTAAGGGAGCCGGAGCTGGTTTCACTGGAACGGTCCGTGAGTGGAGCGTTCCAAGTTTTACACAGCTCCTCATGCACCTCCGGGAAAAACATGGCACCCGGGGTGGGCGCGGTTTGCACCGCGCACCGACCTCGGGAACCACGCATCCCCGGGTTAGCACGGATGACATCACTTCTGCTTCCTCCTGAACTCGACCGCTGGGGGTGGAGTTTGGATTCGGCAGAGTCGGATGCCAGTCTCCCTCCGATGCTGCGAGCGACATCTCATCTACGTCACACATCGTTTCCGAGTGTGTGCGTGAGGATCCGGACGGTATGCCACCGCCGGTTGGGGAACGTTCAGAAGAGCGAATCGGGGTGCGATCGGCCCGTGAGCACTTGGCTGGCGGGTTTTACGTTCGCAGAGTTTACGTTCGCAGACACATCTGCCCGCAGTGCAGGCAGATGTGTCAACGAACGCTGCTTCAGTGTGCTGGACGCCCAGACACCTAATGCAGCGATCGTGTCCATCCCCCTCCTCGATGAGGGTGCCGCACCCAAGAGAACAGCGGGACATGCCGCGCTGGAGAATGCTCAGTCAGTCCTGAAAAGGACTTTTAGAAAAAATCTCTAACACCTCCGGAACCGCCGAGACGCCCAGGGGAAGGTCGCTGCAGGAAGGGACGATCCGCTGTAACACGTCGTAGCACCAGCGTGTAGTTGTAGAGGATTGAATCCTGAGTTGTACTCATGAGCGATGGCTCTGAAGAACAAAAGGTAAGTGAATGCTGCACGCCGGCCTCCTTTTATACCGGATTTCCGGGGGCGGAGCCCGGCATGCAAATTGCATTCGCCAAATTTCATTGGCCTTTTCTATAGTAGTCAGAGTTGATTGGTTCTCAAGGGCGAACCCCATCTGTCGTTCTCGACACAACGTCGAGAGACCGACAGAAAGGGAACTGAGGGTAGTGCGGCGCAGCGGATATTAAGTCACTGATATGTGACAAATACAAGGGAGACAAGGGACGGGACATTATTTTAAATAGGAATTTCTCTAGATTTGCACATTCTTGGGAACATTTGGGATAATGTAAATACACAACTGCGTGAAATATATCACACTGTGCAAGTTACTTTTGGATACTTCATAAGAAAAACTATTCCATATTGTGGCTTTAACTTCTGAATTTTTCTATATTAGATTGTTATATTAAGATTTCATTGTATATAAATTGTATTATATAAAACTAAAACTATTCACCAGTTTTTGATTCTTTGTGAAGGTCTACCAGGAGTTAGGTTTGGGCCACATAACATATGTTTATGTATGTTGTCTATGATCTTGTTGTATATGTATATATTAGCAAATGTAGCATGAGTTCATTTAATAATGCGTTGTGTGGTACAGTTCTGATTAACTGAGGGGACGTTTGGAGGAGAATTTGAGTGCATGCGTGTCTTTGTTTAAAACAGAAAAAGTGAGCTAGATCATCAACCATCTGTTTCCTCTCCTTCTCCCCTTCTCTCCCAAAGGAGTGTGTGCGTGTGTGTTTTAATGAGTCACTCTTGCACAACATCATACAGGTGAAAGAGGTGTGACGAGTGAGTTTTACAGAAGTGATAATAGTGAAAACTGTTCCATGTATACTTATTGTGTTGCGCAACTAATAAAAAGCTCCACTTCAGCCTCAAAAAATTACCAGATACTTTAAAAAGCAGGGTGTTTGAAAACTTAGTATCTTTTAAGAACAACATGAAAGCGCAGGTAAAGTGTCTAACAGAAGAGAGAACAAGCGGCACAAGAGTGTGTCCAAAACAAAAATATTAATTTGCAAGTGATATTTTTGCAGAGATCGCCACTGACACACATAACGTGAGCGCGCTGTCTGCTGTGACGGATTTTAATGAGCCTGGCCGAACAATTTGATATTTGTGACCCTGGACGACAAAACGGGTCAATTTTCCAAAATTTATATTTTTACATCATCTGAAAGCTAAGGAAATACGCTTCCTATTGATGTATGGTTTGTTAGGATTTCACAATATCTGGCGGAACAACACCGGTTTACAAAGCTGGAATCTGAGGGTGCAAAAAAATACAAAATAATGAGAAAATTGCCTTCGAGGTTGTTGATCAGGGGCACTGTGGCAGGGCATCCTTTCACACAAAGGAAGTTTTTGTACAGTTACGGTAGGAAATTTATAAAATATCTTCATGGAACATGATCTTTACTTAATATCCTAATGATTTTTGCAAAAAAGCCCATACAATGTATTTGTGGTGATTACTAAAAATGTTCCCACATTTGAGATGTCTAAAGCGAAACTAACCGTGGAGAAGTTCAGGGAACTTCAAAGCAAGAATGAACGACAGGCGAATATGAAGAATGAAATCTGATGTCATCCGCATTTAAATGCATAGACAGGCAGCATTTTAAGACAATATGAACACATTAACACATATTTATATTTGCGTACAAATATAAACACATTTAAAACTATTTTGTGGATTTCTAGTTATTCCCAAATTTTTGAGTGGAATTAACAAAAAAAGTCTGCAGATTCCTTATGACCTGAGGGAAAACAACTTAAAAATTACTGTACAGCATATGAGCAAAACCTATGATAGGGAAGATTTACACACAACAGGATAACTAAAAGTATGTGACTTAAAACTGTAAGTTCATGTTATTTGGCTCTTAAAAAAAGAATTTTGCTCCTATACGAGCCAATCCTTAACTGATATTTGTCCGGCGTCCTGACAAGGTATTATTTGTTGTTGTCTTGCTGTGCCTGACTTGCAGTTTTCAATTTACTGAGCTCTAGACTGTCTAACATTCTTCTGTAAATCTAGCAGGTCAGGGACAGGTGACATTATGTGTTTTGAGGAGTTTTCAACTGAACAAAAGTACCACGGTGGCTTCCAAAGTGTCTACGGCTTCCCATTGATATCTTGTGGCAGTTCTGCTGGATGAGATTTTAATGACCTGTTTTTTGCTTCTGTTCCTTTAAGACTTTAAAAACTCTCTTTACGTGAGACACGAAGCAATCCATGCTGGAATGCGCCATTCAATCTGCGAAGGTCGAACTGAAATGATCAAGGACTAGGCTGGGTAATAGGAAGTCAACAGTGTACAGAAAAAATCACTAAGCTGTTTATTTAACATCACCAGTGTTCATTTAATGTCATTTGTGACTTTTAAGTGCTTTGAGTGGAATCTAACATCACCCAAATTGTAACTTGTCAAATACCAGTATCCAAAGGAACAGTTTCTCCAACACACAGAAAGATATTTGGAAAAATGCTCAGTTCTTAGCAACCATCGACTACAAAACTTAAAATTACTTTGTTCTGTTAAACACAAAAAATATAAATAATTTAAATACGGGAAAGCAAACAGTTTTGGGGCTCTTTTGACTGCCATTGTATCTTTTCCTACTATGAAAGTCAATGGTGGCCAAGAACTGTTTGTTACAAGCATTTTTCTAAATATCTTTCTCTGTGTTTATCAGAACAAAGACATTTATACAGATTTAGAACAACTCGAGGGTAAGAAACAAAGAAAGAATTTTAATTCTGGTATTAACTGTCCCTTTAAAGGAAAGGGACAACCAAAAATGAAAATTCTGTGATCAATTACTCACTTTCGAGTTGTTACAAATCTGTATGAATTTATTTGTTCTGATGAACACAGAGAAAGATATTTGGAAGAATGCTTATAACCAAACAGATCTTAGTCCCCCACATACTCCCATCGTGGAGGAAAAATATATTTACATTTTTTGTTTTGTTAAATATTGGATAGCAGTTCGTGGGCACAAATTGACACAAATTGACTACCATTGTATTGAGTAAATTGTGACAGATTTTTTTTGGGTGAACTATGCCTTTAAGGCAAATAAAAATGTAGAAAACATTCATGCCGATGATGAAATTTAGTGGAGAATATACGTGGAGATGCATTCTGTTCATTCAGAAAGACACGTTACCGCTGTTATCACCATACAACAGGCCAGTATCTTACAATCCATCTGTGTCGTCTCCTCATAAAGCAAAACACTGTTTATGCGGCCATGATGATCAGTGAGAACAAATATTTACAAGGAAACGTTCATTTGCTTTTAGCAGATAGCACTGGTGTGAAAGCAAATTGAAGATGGCACTTTCCAAACATGAAAGCTAAGCTCTTTGCAGAAGTACTTTATGAATCAAGTGGATGGGCAAAATTTTATCCACCTCAAGACATAAACAGATAAACTCAGGAATAAATCCATCAACTTACAGATCAAGCGCACAAACAGTAGCACAGAAACAGCAAAAATATACGTGTTAAGTGTGAAAGAGTGGCCTTGAAAAGTCTTCAGAAAGTTATTTGGCAAATTGCTCTATAGAATATCGATTCAGACAATAATTAAATTACCTCATGATCCTGGTGTTTGGTAAAACTCAGACTACAGCAGTTGAAAATTTGCTCCTGCTGGGCAGGAAGAAAAACACTGACATTTCTGACAAACTAATACTTCTGAAAAGGCTTTTGATATAAAACAAGGCTTATATCTTTCACTATAGTATGATTTATAATGATACGGTATATACTGTGACCCGTATTTAGCGTCTCACTTTTAAAAGAAATTGTATGAAGGAGAACCATCACTTGGATGCTGTAAAAGGAGCTTCTCGTCTCCTCTCACAGCCTACAGTAATAAGGGAGCACAACTTAGGTTAACTGAATAATAATAGATATTAACTCTTGAGAGTCAGTGTGCCCTCTGGCCTTCCTCTAGAACCGCTCTCGTCTGTCTAACCTCCTCAAGCTCTAAAATCTACCCGTGTGCTGCATGGCTGGTCACTAAGCTCCAGAGAGCAGATATACGCAGAGGAGAAGAGAAGGACAAATGCATGTACATGAAAATTCAGGCCAGCAGTATCACAACCCACACTTTGCTCATAATCCACTACATTTATGATTCACAAATTGCTAATGTGGTGTCAGAACCCATTGGATTCAGAGATCTCAAGGGAAATGTGTTACTGTAAATGCATTGACCTGTATGAGGCGATCTGTAGCCTGCAGTAAAATGGAAACTTTAGGAGATCAATTATACATATTAATAATATGAGACAGTTAAAAAGCTCTAAAATAGAAAAATATGGGCATTTTGTACGATTAAAAGTAACTAAAAATGTAATCTTATTAAAGGTTTTAAAGTGTGTTATATTGTGGTTGATAAATGTTATGTAGCTACACAATACACATTCAAAAGTTCAATTTCAAACTTGGCATTTTAATCTATTTTAACCTAATAGTTGTTTAAGTGGCCTACTTTCCATGTTATTATACTGTATGTTCTGTTAGAAAACAGATATACAAAAAATATATATTGAACTATAAGCTCATTTTCTTATAGTATTTCGGAATATTTATAGCCTTTAAATATCTTATTTATATACCCTATACACAGTATTATTTTATTTTTCTATATTAATAATGTGCTAGTTCACCCCCCAAAGTATCGGTCATAATTGACTCACCTTTTTGTAATTTCAAACCTGTATGACCTTCTTTCGTTTGCAGAACACACAAATAAGATATTTTGAATAATGTTGTTGACAGTAAAGTGACAATACCCCATTTACTTGCACTAGTTTTGTGTCCGTACAATAGTCTGTGCCCTGGCTGTTGGGTTAACAACATTCTTGAATATATATATATTTTGTTTTCTGCAGATGAAGAAACTCATACAGGTTTGAAATGACAAGAGGGGGAATAAATGATTACATCATTTTATTTTTGCGTGAACTTAAAGTTGACTGGAATAAAGTATATATCTGGGAAAGTATGATGAATAAAGCTAACTACATCTCTCATAACTATATATATAATTCTCATTTTGTATCTATACATTCAGTAAATCTGCATTCATTTTCATCCAGCCACACATTCTGATGCAATGTTCGACAAGCGCCCTCATTTCATCCATTATACACATTGCAGCTCAGAAAAGCCAATAAAAAAGGAAATCTGTCACAGAATGTTTAAAAAGCGTCCGACTGTCCGGTCTTTGAAGACATGCTTTTAGGTAGGAGGAATGGAAGGCCTGAATCCCCCCATATGATACAGATGTCGTGAAGAGGAGATAGTCTACATGCAGAAACACACTGAACCAGAAATGTCAATAAGAATCATATCAGTGGATTTTGGGGATAGATTTTAGCACTTGAATAACAGAGCGTCTGCAAGCCTGTAGGCATACTTGGATTAGGTCGAATAGACAGTATAGTGTAATTTTAATGCTCTGTAAATTCCAGGATTAACTATATGGATTTATATATTTGAGAAGGGATTCTCACAAATGTCAAATATAAAAGCCAGTAACGCTTTATAATAGCTTTCATTAGCATTATATAATTCCTAACTGATATGTTAAAGCAAGTATAGTCATTTACATTCACAAGGCCCGGGAGTATATTTTATGGGTGGGATCTTGGATATTGCAGACTTCAGTGTCATAGGGCCTGGGATGGACTCTCGCATGAGCTTTTATTTACATTCAGGCATTTAGCAGATGCTTGTATCCGAAGCAGTTTAATAGAGTACACAGTACAGCAGTGGCCAATTATGTGTTAACAAAGAAAAGAGAAGGAAATGATCGTTATCATGTTATGTCAAACTATGATCAAAGCTATCTTGAAGCATTACAAATAAGTCTGTTGCTTTTGTGATTTAGTTCAAGGTACATCTGGATGGTGCTTTCTTAAAGGTCCAGTGACTGAAATTTAGTGGTATCTTGCGGTTTTTAGCTGTAAATAGAAATAGCTCATTCCAAGGTAAAAAAAACATCTCTGTCTATGAAGATACAGTTTTGTATATTATATTGCATTTCCGTCAACAGATCCTCCAAAAAATTCCGCACAGCACCCTTAATTCATCCTTTTAATGATTTTCATCTCAAACTGTCCACAAACAAGAAATTAGTCTTTTGTTGCAACACGGCCCTGGTCTTGTCGGAGATTTTATTGAAGAGAGAAAAATCAAACAATCTGCAGCCATCGGGAGGGCGCTCGACCTTCACGCACAGATGCTCAATACATCTTGGATATGAAAATGCAGTATGTCTGAGCTACCCGTCCTGAGTCCGACCGACCCTGTTGGATGGTACAGCCGGCCGACTCACCAGCATCTCTTTCTTCAGTAACTAATGAGACACGGCGTTTGAGGATCACGACCCAATATGGCAGAATTACACAGGAGTGTGCATGTGTGCCTGCTTTATATCATTGTGTCCACACTGGCTGAGGAACAGAGTGCCGGGGGACTCCAAGCATCAACGGAGGCCACGGCAGGAGTCCTGAATAAAAATATCTCTCAAACTCCTAACACACTTTAAAGGTTCATAAACATTTAATGTACCAGGGGTAGGACTGAGGCTAGAATCACAAGGCTTGTGTTGACTCAATTACGAAGAACTGAGAGTGAGCCTGGATTTCAGCTTGTCAAACACAAACAGATCAACTGGTGCATGGACCTGTGCAACAACATCATCAAACACACTATCAAAATTACAGTAATACTGTAAATTATCAAATTATGATGGACACGTCCATTATTTGCATCATTATTTCACCATGTCTGATAAAAGTGCTTTGGTTTTTCATTCATCCTGATCTCTGTGGGGTTCATACTTTGTGTTTGTTATAACCTTCAGCCATCACAACAGCAACGCTGCTCTTCTAAAGCCGCATTTTTTTTTCATACGTGTGCGTTTTAGTGCCATGAGTTATTGAGCACGGCAGAGTGCATTTACTGCATCTCCCCAAACTAGTTTAAACCATTTAATCCTTTCTGAATATTTTTAAAATGGGGTTTATTTCGAGAGTGGCTGCTACTGGGCAGTCAGTTTGCATTTTGAAATGAGTCTTTTCTAAAACCACTGTCACATAGCGTCCACGAAGCATTTCACTGTAGAAGAGAAATGAAAAAGAAACAATGCAATACTATGCATTTATATTTGAGTTTGTAGCGTAAATGTCCACTGTGCTACATGTCTCCTTCACCTGTCACACCAATTATAGACCTTTTTGTATGTATGCTTTTTTATTTTATATACCTACTTATTTAACTATTTTATATATTGGCAACAAATAAACACAATACTAAGAACAGTGAGACGTTCATGTACATGCGTCTGATGCAAGTGTACATTGCTTCAACCATAGACATATACTGGATATTTATTAACTAGAACCCTCATTGCCCTCTGGATCCTACGTCAACGCCGCCGCCATATTGGTGAGGGCAAAAGCCGTCTGTAAAGACATACGAGTGAATGTTGGAGCTGGTGTTTTCTGGATAATAACACATCATTTTCATTTCTCAACTAATTTCAATACTTTCTATTTAAGTGGAGTATGTAGAAACAATTTGGCTCCAGTTAAAGATGGTTATAGACTTGAACATGTATTTATAGTCATACAGAACTGTTAAAACTCAGGCTTGTCAAGCAATCATTTAGGCTTAAAAAATGTGTACACGTCGCTAATGTGAAATACTTATATAAAGATAGATTAGATGCACATGATCAGAACAGCTCGTGCACTTTAAAATCCTGGGGACAATCAAAACAATGCGTCTTTACTTTATGACTATATACTGATATTTCTTACTAATAATGCACGGCAGTGTCATTTGTTTTACTATATTACATACATCATGTCTTCCTGCTATAGTGGTTTTACAGGATTAATAAAAGAACATCTTTTATCTTTGAAAATGTCAAAAATTTCAACAGAAAAAGCCATTTCCAGTGTGAAAAACATTCGGTTTTATTTAATATGTAAATTAAACTATATATTACCTTTGATCTTTTGTTCGATGGTTCACATAAATCTCAGAAACAATCTCTACATGTCTGTGTTTTATTCTCGACTACTGCAACGTGGTTATTTATTCTGTTGCCTGTGTTGTCTTTAAAATATCACTGAACATGATGGCATCTTGTGGATCTCACGAATAACAGTCACATTTCATTATGACAACCATTAACTTTAAAATAGGTGATAACTATTTAGATGTGATGCAACAGAAGTTGTACTCTACGTAAGTCGTAAACCATTGAAATATGTTTAGAAATGTAAATGTGATTGTGCTTTTAATGCCGAAAACGTGTAGCTCTCCCCTCGGGTTCAGCAGGCTTTTAGTGCACTGTTGCCCTCACCAATATGGCGGCGCCGTTGATGTATCGCAGCAACGGAGCAAAGTGGCTTCTAGGTATTTATTATGTCAATGGTTTCAACAACTTAAAAATTACACAAAGATTAAATGGCACATTAAAGCTTGAGCAAGTGTGGAGCAAATTAAAAACCTATGACAAACAAAAACTATGCAAAAGTCAATCTTTCATGGCCTAATGGAGTACAGCAGAGCAGACATATTTTTGTATGCAAATCCTGGAGGCGAGTTAGCATTTTAGCACTTCCGATTACATTGCCCTAAAGTCTATGGAATTTTTGAATGAGAGTTTGGTACTCTATAGGATCTGTGATGTTCTTGTCATATCAGGCTAAAGAAAACCTCTCACAAACAAGACAAATCAGACATACTGCTTTAGAAAAAAACGAATGTAAAAAAAGCCAAGACACTTGCAAGCTAACCAGCTACAACATCTAACAAAGAAATGCAATGAGACTGTAATTTCAGTAAATTACTGTACAAGTATGTCAGAATGTCATACAAAGCCCGTAGGAAACTAAAAATGCAGGGAAATAAAACAATAAGTGCCTACTTTACCTTGCTATACAAAGCCACATTATTACTATGTGCTTTAAACACATTCATTACACACAACATTGTTTTCTAACACCGTTTACGCCAAACGTGTGTACAGATCAGCATTAAGCAACTACATGAGATGTGACACCCATATTTATCTCCGCTGTGTATCTAGCTTGTGTCTGCAGCTCTATTTGTTTATGTGGCCTTTAAAGAACGGATATGTAAAGTCCTCTCTGCAAAAGGTCACGATCAACAAAGTTTTTTAAACAGATTGAGAAAGTCAACAATGCCTCGCAAGTTATGGAATATACAGAGTTTACTTTTCGAAAAGAAAAAAGACACGCAATGATGCCATATCATAGTGCAAGAGAAACAGCAGGTGTATAAAAACACAGACTTCTTACATTTGCATGTATAGCCTAATGCTTTATAGGTTTGTTCGGTTCACAATCCAAACAAAACCACTCCGCAAACAAAGAGTTTAATTCACTGCTGTGAAATTGCAGAGGCACATCTGCTACACAGTATTGTGAAATATTCATACCAGGAGATAATGAACACAAACTGTCGAGTGTGACGCATAGACAACAGACAAAAACACATTCTGCAAAAACAACAAATCAGTTAACACAAATTACTTCTATATAGGCCGTTAGACTCATCTCTGCTGTGATCACTCTAATGTATTTGTGCCGTACGTTCTGATTCCTAGTACTGGATACAAATGCTCTAGAACATTTTGCTTGTTTGTTTCCTGTCTTCATATTTGTTTCCTGACAACATACTGTATAACCCTGTTGATGACAATATCCATCACATTGAAAACTAAATTAATGACTTTTTAACGTTTACATTTGAAACATGTGTATTAAATGAATGCAATGACACCTCGTCATTTAATTTAACAAGGAGCAGACCTGAAAGTTTAAATGAAAATGGGCTTGTTGGCTAGATGCATTTATGTATTCTGTTCAGTTTTGTACGCCATGACATAGCTTTATCTACAGACTGATACAGACTGAAGTGAATTTTAACTAATCCTTTTTTTAGAAAGGCTTTTAAGAGCTTGACAACCCCTGGTGACCATGAGCTATCACTGTATGACAAAAGTTTAAACGTTTCTACATCTGCATGACACCGAAAAAATATCCCCTTTGAGAAAATGCAGCCTTACTAAAAATAACATTTTAATCAAAATGAATAAATATGTGCCATGACAGTTACTGTCGAGAAATTTAATCCTGTGTCAACATTGGTGATGAATGACGGTACAGTAAGAGGTTTTGCCCTCATTTAGAGCATGTGCAGCAGATGAGCACTGTACATTCTCCCTCTATACTACAACATCCTTCAAAGCGGCAGAAATAAATGTGAAGCGAACCTTCAATTCAGTTAAAGATTGTTCCCATTACAGAGTGGAGATGATTCTCCTGGTAGATTAGTTAAAATCAGAGAGACACAAACACCTCCAGAGACAATTATATTATATAGCACCTGTGTATTTGTGTAGGCTTGAACACACCAGTGTATGAACGATGGGTTCAAGTGTACTATAAGCGGTAACTAAATGAACATGTTTTAAAACGGAGATAAGCACATTTTAGTTTATATTTATGGTGTCTTTAAATAGCAAATACACTATGATGCTCTTAAAATTATTTTAAGAAGTAGTAAAGAATAATAATTAGAATATTAAAGGAGCAATGTCGAGATTTTAGGGGCATCAGTGAGGTTGCGAATTGCAACAAATACAAATGGCTCACTCCACACCCCTTCAAAACACAACAGCAGCGCAAAGATGTCATCGAGTTTTCACTTCTTTGCCGAAAGAGATAACATATTTATGAAACACGCTCTGTAGAGCAGTTTAGATTTAGGGCTAATGTAGAAACAACATCCCGAATTCTATGTAAGGGGACCCGCGGCATATGTAGATAGAAATAGCTTCACAGGTATCAAAACATAACGCTTCATTGTATAATCTCTTTAAACTCATCTTAAGACATAGATATGTATATTATATTGCATTTATGTTAATAGATTATCCTATATACAGTATTACATACAGCACCTTTATGTACTAAATTAGTGCGTGAAAACAGAGAATTACGATAAATTGTGGAAGTGTCAATTTTTCAGCTTGGTATTTGTATGTTTTTTATTTATGAGCCAATCTTGACAACATTGTAAATGACAAACTGAACGCACATTAAACATCTTTTACTTTCTTCACACCAACAATACATTTTTAACAGTTTTTTTTGTACTTCCACTTCGGTGATGAAAAAGAAAATACACTGTTACACTGTCAACGCCATCCTATTTGAACTCTCCAAACACTTAATATTAGTGGCTGCGATGCAAAACCACTTTTCCATTTTCGCGATCACCAGGGAATCTATGAAAACGTTTCTTTAATTGAAGCTCAGATTGAGAAAATTACCAAAGTGATGCTGAAGAATACGCCAGACATTACTAGTCCATTTTTATCGGACTCCCCAATGTTTGCACGGCTCGTGCTCAGCGGGAGGTGTGCCTGTGAAAAAAAACAAGAGCACATATTAATTGTCTTCACACAGCTATGAATAAATGAGCCGCACTTTCCTGCAATCAAGCCTTAAAAATGAGAATCTGAATCCCTGAAGAGAAAAGACAGCACCTACGGCCAGACTCGAGGGCCACACAATATGATACGAAAGTCACATGTGGCTGTATACAAATTACAAACAATGGCAGAGATATTGTTCACGCCGTGTTACCTTCAGCAGGCACCTCACAAAGTTCCTTCTCTGTTCGATTCTCATACAAAAAACCTGAATCCCTCAAACTCTAGAGAGACAGAGAGTCTGCAAAACAAAACTGCGGGATTTTATGCTCTCATGGTCTGTCACCCTCCATCAAATCTATACATGGTGTGCACCTTCTGGCAGACAAAGCATATTGGGTAATGCATGGCAACACTGAACCTCTATTTTATTTTAAAAGCAAGAGCGATTGAAACTCCATTCAAACCTCTATCAAATCAGTGCGTACTAAACCCTTGAGTGCTGTCGGGCAGTATGTGACCTCATAAACATTTTGGATTATATAAACAGTTAATATGAGAGAGATTATGTGATTTTAGTTTTCCGAGTACATTGCATGACTGCCATTTTGATGACCTCACCTATGAAAGTAACTGTACATAATTACATCACATAGACCCAGTGAGTGTTTTTTTCCTTTGCAGAGAAAGAGCATACAATAGTAGCAAGAATGAATAATTTATTGGCAATGTGTTATCTGAACAACAACAAACAATGCTGTTTGAGCCTGCATAGTCCTAAAGCTGGCAAAATAAGAATAATCATTAGAAACTCTCAGGGTTTAGAGAAGCGCACAGGATAAGCACTGGAATTATGCAAGATCTGTTTGTCTGAAGAATTTGACCTATTAAAAAGTCAAGTGATGCTTGAATTCAAGAATTGTGTGAATTTCTCACATGTGGTGCATGCACAGCGGACTATTTACTTAAAGGGGTCGTATGGAGCGAATACATGTTTTTCTGTGTTGCCCATGCATATATTAGTCACGTAAAATTGCACAATTTAAGTGTCGGGACAAAATATGCATTCTATCTAAAAGCAAATGCTCACGCAGACCTGCCTGAAACGCTTCTTGTAACCACACCCCCACAAGTCTACGTCAGCTCGTGGTGTGATTTGAAGTAAGATGGGCGTACCTGTCAGTACAATTTCTTAGGAGCCTGATGTTCCAAATACGGTAAGAGGCGTTACATTTCCATCACACGCTTGCTGTATTCGACCAATCACTATTCACTGGTTAACTGGCCAATCATAGCACACCTCGCTTTTCAGAGCGATTAGGTTTGTAAAAAATCTGGGCATTTCAGAGAGTCGGGGGAAAGAGGAGATACAAACATGCCGGTATGTGGAAAATACAGCGTTTTTGAACCTTCAATCGTGTATACACTTCTAAAATTACATTACATTACATCTCAAACAATGAATAATATTTGTCGTATCCCTGTTATATTACACCTTTCATATTTTTGTTTTTCATTGGATGAAAAATGTGCTGGCCCGAGGTAAACCTCTGGTCTGTGTTTGGTTATAAAACAACAACTTATTTAAATTGAATTTATATTAATATACACTTTTATTAATATTTTATTATATGTAAAATGAATTAAAATTGAATTAAAACTACAAAACAGTTATTATTTCTTTGGGCCACATAATCTTTGATTATGTTGCTGCTGATACCATGCACTAGATATATAAGGTGGACTGCTATTCAAATATTGAATATTCTTACTTTTGCATGGATTTTAATGGCATGGCTGCACATCAACCCATACTGGGGACACAAGCGTATGCATTCACCTCATTATGCGTTTAAAAAGTATGTTTATAAAACCCTGAGAGCAATTTAAACAATCCTGATTGAAGCTGTCATAACTCATACATGAAAGGGTTAAAAGAAAAGAAGTCCATACAAAACAGATTTGTCTTTAAAGCCTTGACTTCTACAAGTCAAACATCTGTCACCCTTCATTCGACTCTCTGTTCAATCAGAACAGCAACAATAACAACAACAGCAACAAGAGAAAAAAAACGTGAATAAACTAAGAAAGGGAATGGAAAATGAGCAGGACCAGAGCATGAGTTCCTCACGGAGAAGAATCTGCGCTCGGCTTTGTCATATTTGCATTGATGTGCTGACAGGCCCCCTGCACTGCCTGTACGGAAAAGCCGATGTGAGGAAGGGGATTTGGCTAGTAAGGCGTTCCTCAAAAGTCGACTTTTTCCTCCAAAAAGTTCCAAACATACAGACAACGGATCAGCAACAGAGAAAATGCAAGTGTGCAATAATTATGGATTTTCCCTTATTTTCTTCCTTTTCCTGCTCAAGACCTTCAAAAAATTACAATGTGGCAGGTCTTGCTGAATGTCAATGGCAGATCTGAAATGTCAGAGAAGGATGAGACTCATTGTGGAAGATAAAGGATAAGAACATACCTTAAAGGCAGGGCTGAAGCAAAGACCCCAGTACGAATACCAACCGGCACAATTTTGGGAGGTTGGTGATGTGAAGCGCTTGAATGTTTTCCTGTTCTTCCTGGAACATACTAAAAGAAGTGTTCTCTTTACAATGTTGTACAAAGTCAATATATCTGCTAAAGGTTACTTTTGTCTACTTTACGATTACACGGCAATGCAGATGACTTTAAAGTTAACAGAGATAAATTATAAGTCAATGTTAAACATTCACTCCTGACATACATTAGATAACCTTCCACGAGTCCTTGACATTCAAACACAGCGTCTCACTTGTCGGCATGTCTAGAAAATCTCCAAAAGATAGCAGCTCTGGATCTCAGACCATAAAGTAAATTGATGAGCTACGTCTCTGCCTATAGAAGCCATTTAACCGGCATGTGATAAGGAGCATGTGCAGATAGAGCTTTTTTAGGCAGTCACTGTTCAGTGATCTCCAGGAAGATATCACTTCAGACTTCAATTAAAGCTTAATTAGATTTCGTTCAACCTTTAAAGTGTCTGCAAGGTCTTGAGTGCCTGTCTGCTTCAGAGACCACTAACTTTATTTCAACGACTCATTACGTATTTACAGCTGCATCTCCATTACATGTTACACTTCACTGGCGAATCCTCCCAGTATATGAAACTTCCGGCTCTAATCATATTACCCAAAATAACGCAGAGATCAAGCCGGTTAACCGTGTCTTTACTTTCTCACGGAAACAAACGACTCGAGAGCACCTTTAATTTAAATTGTGCTTCTAGCAAAACTTTACTTCTTAAGTTCAATTTCTTATACCTTGTGCTGTATATGTATTTCATTTGTGTGTTAGTAGCAGATGTTGACTGTAAATACTATAAGGTGAGATGTTTAACAGGGTTAAACAGGTACGAGGCAGCTTGATCTCGCTTTTCAATGTGTTGTTTCTTTCGCTTCTGGTGTTTCAAACTTCTCGGCATACAGGGAAAACAGAATGTCAACAAAGATAAGAAATGAGAAACTAAAATATTCATATTCAGTACGCAGACATTATACAAGCGCATAAATGTACAAAAACACATCTGTTATAAAGCTATTTATTTAAGTTTAACCAAAATAGAACACAACACAAAGCTCTCCTACTAAATGACTCGACCAAGAAGAACATTTATTTGATAATAACACTGCACTATTGAGCGAATATGTTTAGCAAAATAATGACTCATAATAATAGTAATTAATTGCTTTGCTATGCATTTAATTTGATTATATTAAAAATCTAATGAATGTGTGATAAGCTTTTTCATTGTGATCCTGAAATAAATAGTCCTCAAACTTTAAGATGAGGCAATAAATCCTAATTAAAGACAAATTAGAAGGGATGAAAAATTAATGACACACCTGAAGTGCTGCGAGTATCACGTTTAACCTGCGATGAAAAGTCCAATTTCCACAAAATACGGATATTCTGCTCTATTCAAGCAAAACAGCCCAAACTAATTGTGAAGCTTTGCTTTTCTTCCATACATCAATCAATATCCTAAGAGCTGGTTAAATGTCTGTAGGCTTAATCCCTCGAAATCATAAACTAAAAGCCCTACCGAGATGGAATACCAATCCACTTTAATTGCTTCAACAAACTACCGGCTATTCCCTTGTGCACGCTCACCTCTTGGCCCGAAGTAGCTTCACATCTAAAGGCCATGCTTCTCTAGAACAAGTATGAAATGACCCGTCTGCAGTCTTCATTATATATGTAGTCTATTTAATGCTTTATAAATCTGTATGGAATCTATATATGATTACGATAAATGTAGTTCTCGTTTTCATAAATTTTCATTAAAAAATTCTTGCTTGTTAGATAATAACTTTGATCAAATTTTGTCTTAAAGGTGCTTTGTGGATTTTTTTCGAGGATTGACAGAAATGCACTATAATATATAGTACATAATAATGAAGCATTATGTTTTTTTGGCCTTAGAAGGAGCAATTTCTATCTACGTAGCCAGCTGGACCACTTGAATGGGATTTGTCACGTTGTTTCCATAACGTAGTCCTAAATGGAAAAACAGCTCTACAGAACCTATTTCGTAAATACATTATCTCTTAATGTAGATACACAGAAGACAATGTGTGACAACATTTTTGTGCTGTGTCAGCCACCGTAGTGTTTCGAAAGGGAGGAGTGGAGTGAACCGTTGATTGCAATTTGTGACCTCACCTCTAGAAGCCACTAAAATTATTATTTTTATGTATAATAAATCTTTTAAATTTGTGCATATCAAAATAAGTAAACATAAAATTAAAATAAGTAAAGATACATACGTCCTCGTGGTTTCTAGTTAAAAACAGTTTCAACTAGCTATTTTTTTATATTTGATTAAATCCTTTATATCTTATTGTTTACAATGACTGGACAGAATAATATCTAAAGGTACTGCACTAAATATTGCTGAAGGATAATAAATATTAAGATATATTTTTTGCTCACCCAGCTCTACTAAGCTCTTTATGGAAACTTTCCATAAGGTTATTGAATGCAAAATGTCTGACCCACATTGCTAAATAAAAGTGAAAGAAAGTTGTCCTCCTCCACCTGGGAAAAATGAACTCTCAAGAGAGGAACTTCCAAATCAGCGTCAAAAAAACAAATGGCACAAAAAATACTATGTTTCTGCATATATTATTCAAATATTTTGTGTGCTGGAAGCTGAAAAAATGTGAAGAATTAAACTTCTTAAATAAGATGGATGACAACAGCCTTTAGTCATACTGGAAGTATGCACTCCGAAAGAACAAACATTTTCACAGCGTCGTCAATACTCCTTGCACGCCACGAAGACATGATTTGAGAGCTTTTCTCAACAGGCGTCTTTTTACTAACGTAAACACTGCGATGAATCATAATGCATATCACAGAGTGACAAAAACACACATCAGAGTCAATGCAGTGAAGCTGTTGAGCAAAAGCATTGCACAGCGTCACAGAAACGGAAGGATTATTCAAGTAATCATGCCAGACGGAACACATGAAGGGTGCTAAGCACTCAACACAATCCTTAGTGCTGCCAAAAATAACGATCCGAAAAACTTGTCAAGCCTACTTCAAAAGCAATGATTTTGTCAGCTGGGGTTGTGCATTTTCTTGCAGAACATACCGTCTTATGTCATTTCTGAAAGGTTTTATAGTCACCGCCATGTCTATATGTCACAAATAAGAGAAGAGAAGGGATTGAAAAGTAGCAGCTTGTTTTTACTGTTTCACTGATAGAAATCACATCTGTCATAACGCGTATCCACTTGACTGCATCGTTCGTTCCAGAAAGTGCATCTATGTGCATGCAAATACAAATGATGTCTGTTGCAAAACCTTGTGAGCTAGCCAGGAAAGTTACATTTAAGGCACGTTCCCTAATTCTACTTTATTCAAACTACTGTATAGGTCTGAAGTGGAGCTGCAGTAATGGACACATGAGGAAGGTTTATATGCGTTTACCAACAGAGTTCCACACATCACATAATGGCCTCTACTTTGACAAGCCACAGTGGCAGAAAAGCTGCCATCTTCAGAAATGGCAAGATGAATAAAAGATAAATGTCTGTCTACATTGCCCAGGGGAGATGAAGGTCAGTGTTATCAAAATTGTGAGTGTGTGTGAGACAGAGAAAGAGTGGAAGTGGTTTTCTTGCTTATACTGCTAAAGGGACCATTCCTAATCTCACAAAACATTTCTGTTACAAAGCATAAAACATTTAACTTTTTCAATTTTAAGTGACAGCATGTCTGCTTTGGCCCTGTGGCATCACCTATGACTAAGTTATTTAATAATATTAATATTTCATGTTAATTAAAATGGATTATTCACTAAAATAAAGCTAAGAACTCACAAATATGGACAGTTTTGTGCTTGTGTGATTATTATTATATGGGATAATTTTATTTGTCTACTTATACAAATGAATACTGTACAAACAATAACCCGCTGTAAAAGTTGAGTGTATGAAATTTAGCGGCATCTAGTGGTGAGGTTTCATATTCCAACCAATGGCTCACTCCACCCCTTTCCCTTTCGAAATATCATATCACGTCTTTGCTTCTTTGCCAAAGGAGATAACAGATTTATAAAACTTGTTCTGTAGAACAGTTTGTCTGCTTAGGGTTACTAGAAACAACATGCTGAATTCCATGTCAGGGGACCCGCGGTGTATGCAGATAGAAAAAGCTCATTCTAAGGTAATAAAAACATAACGCTTCATTATGTAAGTACTTTATATACCTCTGAAGACATAGTTATGTATATTATATATATACAGTCAGAAAGCAGATCTCGTTTCTTTGGTCTCTGTCCGTCTCTAGACAATTATATTATTTGGACGCATTAGAATTTAAATGTTCCCTGTGGGAGTATTTAAAATGTTGGCATTTGATGATCTAAGAGCTCACCCCGGGGTATAAAAGACCAGTCCATCACACTATATGCAAATGCTCAACCGCCCAGATCTTCAAAGGCAAATAAATGGACATTTCTAAAAGACACTATACTTTTAATTACGTGTGGGCTTTCAAAGAAACCTTCTTTTCTAATCTTAAAATGAAAATATAAAAAGGTGGTCTGGTAATAGTCTTTTACTAGCCAGAGGTCTTTTCTGATGGAAATGTTAATGCAGTTAAGTTTATAATCCATTACAATTAAAACACTAAATCTTTCTAGAGTTAGTCCACAATTCTTTGTTTTAATCATTGTGTGGTCTCTCCTTTTGTTCCATTCAAAATAGCCTTTTCAACACTAAAGTTTGAGTATTTTACATCCAAGCTATTGAGTTATATCAGAGTTTTGACATTAGACAGGCTATTCAAAGCAGAATCATCATGTTAGTTGATAACCAGTGTCGCAGTACTGAATTTTACCAATGAATAGGACTTCTACTACATATTTTAATTGTGATCCCTCTGTTATAAAATACTGTGCTCAATAAAGTCAAGAATTGAACTGAAATCCATGGGGATGAAGCATGATTTGTTTTGAAGCAGAGGAATATAGATTATAGTTTAACTTGTTTTTTAATTTCTCCTCTAGTCGCATGTAAAATAGGATGGGAAAAGAGCTCTATTTTGGCAGTCTTCAATCCCATCTATCAAGGGAAGTGTTTCTATCGACTCCTAAATACTAGAACTTGAGTGATGCTATAATCAGTAATTTTAGCTAAAAGCGTTTTCCATTAGAACATTTACATGAATTACAGCTGATATTAAATGCACTTGAAGCACTTCCTCTCCTCATTTTCATCTCCATAAACATGCAGGAGATGAACCAGCCCCAATAATCATGCCGCTCAGATCACGTTCAACCCTCGCCCTGGGGTCTGTACCTGCATAAGAAAGTCACTCAGAAACGACACATGTGCTTGTCTTCTATTGACGCACGCAGTATGTTAGCCGTCCTGCAAATTCTGTCGTCGCCTTGTTTGGAAAGGATGTAAAGGTGTGATGTACACGTTTGCAGGACCTGATCTGCATTCTGTAGTCACAGATAGAGGGTCGGAATAGGATTAAAAAACAATATCAAGTGCATAATATAATAGTGCATTATATGAACCAACTAAATGATATATTGAAACATCTGCTAGGACTTTATGATAAGATAAAAAAATGTAGCATTACTGAATGTGCTGCATCATAAAGAGCATCATAAAAATATTTATATATTATTGTTCATTGTTAATTCATGTCATAAAGAGGCTTTCGTGCCTCTGCATTGCCCATTTCTGTTTCAAAACATAAATTTGCAATTTGCTATGGTTTATCAAATAAACTCAAACATTTCTGGCAAAATAGTACCCGAAAGCTCAAATGATAAATTGCATAGGCTATTTATCAAGCTTGCAAGCTTACTTTACCTAAGAAACTGATTTTCTTCATTTTTTACAGAACCCGTTACAGACTACAACATTAATAAAACATGAAATATGTGCAATCATGTTTAAAAATGTACATCATTTTTCAATTATGCTAATTCTAATGGTCAACAGGTATGCGTATCTCAATATGATTAAAACCCTGGGTGATTTTCCAAGAAAAAAAGTAGTGCATTTCACTTCATTTATTATTTATTTTACTGACACACTGATCAACCTGACCTTTGTTGCATGATACTAATAATACAACATCCATTAAACCTGTGTTTAACATTTAGCAGGTGTAAGGATTGTCTGAAAAGTGGGAAATATAGCACAGGAAGACGCTTAGAATTGATTTCCAATGAACAGTGCCAACAATCAAGAAACTTACAAAGGAAGAGAGTAATCTCAAAACTACCACGGATGAGCGACAGAGCGTACCCCATTCTACCCTAGAAAACTGTGCCCTCAACGACCACCATTATGGTTTACTGTCTCTGATAACCCTGCATCTAAAACATCACCTAAAAACAAAATGAACTATAATTTAGTCGTATAGTCATTATTAAAAGGAAAAGAAAGATTTGAGTGACAAAGTACTATTTACTTTTAAGAACCATACACAGATCCAAATGAAGGCATTTGTAACTCATGCATAAAACGCATCACAAATTGTCTTTTAGTGCAACAGGGTGTATATATATCCCAAAAAAAGCCCAATAAGAAGAACAGAAGCTTGATCTTTTTCTGCTTAGATGAGATCACTCACTTTGTAATTAGTGTAATAAACAGGAAGGATGCCAGTAATGTCCCCTGATATCAAATATCTTTCCCATCTGGATCTCCACATGTTAGCTCCACAGCTTTCTTCTCAGATAAGTCCATGTAGACCAACACTATACGATAGATGCTGTATTTAAAAATACATTTTTACTTGTTTAAGTGTTTATTTGCAGTTGTGACACAAGCGTCAGTGATGGTTAGGTTTAGGGGAGGGGCTTTGTTTCTTGCTTTTCCTAATAATTATAAGTTTTTGAGATCCGGCTGGGTTTCCTTGCTTGTCATATAATATACAACAAAAAGGTTAATTAACCTTAAAGATAATACTCATAATGCAGCCAAGCAAGTTAATAATGTTAAAAACTTGAAAAGCATTTAAAGGTCCAGTGTATGAAACTTGGCAGCATATAGAGGTAAGGTTGCGAATTGCAACCAACGGCTCACTCCACCCCTGCATAAGTAATGTATATTATATAGCATTTCTATCAAAAGATCCTCCAAAAATTACCACACACACACAAAGTAATTTCTCCCAATAACATTGACATTTAAAATCGGAGCACATATTAAAGTTATTTTTACTGTACCTTTATTTAATGAACATCACATGCTCTGCATCACAGTCTCTCTCAGTATAATAAAAGCTGTGCTCACTGCAGTTAGGTTATTTCACCTGTCCCTGTAATCTCACAGCTCCTGCTACAGTTCTGATTTGACTTCCACATTGTTTTTCGCCAGTCTCACACTGTTTTTTTACTCCGCTCCTGTCCGCTTACCTCCAATCCCGAGTTCTCTGAGTTACGAGGAGCTCATTAGCTGCCAGTGGAACATGGCTTACCTCCAGACCGGAGACGACAGTGACAATAAACAATGTCTTATTATAACCGCCCCAAAACTGGAGGCGAACAATATCCCCTCCACACGCACGCACTGTACTGTAAATGCTGCTTTTCTCTTATTTACATGTGAAAAATGATGGTCTTTCATTACAAAAGCTTCAGTTACACTAACATTTGTTAAAGACAAATTGTTGGGAATAATAAAAGATAATTTACTAAGAGTGAATGGTTATCTGACAGCTTTGTTATTGTAATTTGTACGCGTCTGCTCTTCATTGAAGAAATTATTTAAATAAATGACTCAAACTCGATTTAAAATCCGACTTCACACATTGGCGCTGCCAAGCAACATGTAGAAGCACATGAACTGCACATGCCACAGTATTTCTAAGACATAAATGTGTCACTTAAACAAAATTCCTTTAACCGTCTACTTTCTGTCGAAGAAAATACATATTTATCTCCATGGTCTATGAGTGTTATGTATACATTTTCATATAATGTATATATTTTCTGTTTAGCTGCATTTTAATAAAGTGCACTCACTGTAGTCTTCCTGAAAGTGGGGTACTGTTGCATCACTGCGGCTACAACAAGAGGCAGGACAGATGACCAGGCAGTTCTGGAAAAAAGATAAGCTTGTGATTACATCAATACAAAGAACAAGAATGAGATGGAGAAGGAAAGAGGAACAACAAGAAAAATACAGTGTTACTCTTAGAAAATACAACATGCCTGAATTATTTTGACAAAAAAAAAATGCATATGCTTGACTAAAGAAATTGTTTGGCCAGTGGTCTGTGCACAAACAAAACATGCGAGTGGCACTTGAGCAGATAGGTCGCCAGAGAGAGATTGTACAGGTCTGGTGAGCATTGATCTGTGACGGGAAGGGAAGAAAAGGGCCACTTTAAACATCACTCTGCTCAGTGTAGGACCAAAACATTTCAGTCTGGGTGCTAAACCTGAGCCGGTAGAAAGTAAATTACACAAGAATTAAGCTTCACTTTCAAGCCGGTTTATTGGGTATTTGCTTTCATCAATCTGAAATATTGGGTCGGGCTGCACCCAAGACAAATGCGGACTCAAATAAATGTGGTCTGAAACACAGTGTAGCTATGACGCTACCATACGTAAATGTTTATCTTGTACATTTTTCATGTTAATACACTACAGTAAGGGCAATAATTCTCACAACAAAACTCACTTCATTCCATCATCGTGTCATTTCGTGCATAAAGAGCTAATTCAGTACAGGTTACATTACAATGCATGATAGTGCATAACTCTTATCAGATTATATTGTCTCGATTGACTCTGTTTTGAGGTTTATTTTCGAGTGTAGAGTTTTGCGATCAGGGCCGTAAAATATTACAACGCAATCACGAGATATGTAGGTTGTGGTTTGATAAACCTGAGGGAAATATTGAGAAGACGAATCAATGGCAATTCCAGTGTTGTTACTAGGGCTGCACTGGTTAGGAATTTAAGATGCTTGTCATATACTGAATGAATGTTGGGCCTGTTTGTTATACCCTCTCTCTCTTTCTCTCTGGTATTGTCCCTTTCCACAGCACATTTTTCTCCATTTTCTTTTGGTCATTCAAGGCCACAAACAAACTGGCCGTACACATTTTACGTGTACAAACAGGGCACAAGAGAAAAAGCACAGACAGATTGAATGATAAATATGATTTTGCATGTTTTTATATTATCTTACTATAACAGCAGCATTGACATTTCTGAACATCACAATCCCTCACAGCCAGAGGGCTGGTGCGTCAAAACGTGTTTAACTAGATGATTTGCTAAATGTTTGTTTCTCATACTCTTTCAGAGATGTATGTTAATGCAAACATGAATTCTGTGTCTGGTTAACAAGCATTGCACATCAAAGGGCCAAGACGTATTTTGTCAAAGATGATCACAAATGCAGTCCCATATCACACTGGCAAATATCTTCAAGAGGTCTGAAAGGCCTCTGCTGTCATGTGGCTTTTAAATCAAGACATGTGGTACTCAAATAGACAAAATATGCTAAACGCTGTCTCTCTTATAGATTAAGCACAGAGGAGACATAATAAATGTCTGCCATTAAAGAATGACAGAAGAGGGCATGATGAAAGAGCAAAACACCTTGTTAAATATTCTTCTTACATCGTTTCTTTCAATCAAATTGCCGTTTTTCGTTTTGTATTTGATCCGGTGTCATATTAACAGAAGACGTGCATACGCTTCATGGCGGTGTTAATGACATTGAGAATGTTGTGTGGAAATAAATAAATATACTGAAACAGAAATAAATGTGTGGCTAGAGACCTGTTCAACCACTGTTTGCTTACGACAGGCCTCTCCCTCTACACCAATTAGATCGATTTAGTAATTATCGCAAGACTTGCATTGGATTGGAAGTTCAATATACAGCATTCTGAAGAGGGACAGAGTAAGTATAATGAAAGTAGCTGATGGCAGCTTTTCTAGGTTTAATTTGGTTTCTAATTGCAACTTCTATTTTCCTAGCTTTGTAAAAACAACCGTTGGAGGTTTTTGTCTCAGAATCTGCAACGCTATAAATGAAGGTGGTTGGCCTTATATTCAATGAATATATAAGATGAATCTACCAAATGTGACTCTGGATCATAAAACCAGTCTTAAGTAGCAGTGGAACATTTTTAGTAAAAGACAAATAAAAATTGTATGGGTCAAAATTATAGATTTTTCTTTTATGCCAAAAATCATTAGTATATTAAGTACAGATCATGGTCCATGAAGATATTTTTTGTAAATTACCTACCTTAAATATATAAAAACTGTATTTTTGTGGTGGATGGCCTGCCAGACTGCGCCTGAGTAACAACCTCAAATGCAATTTTCTCAATATTTTGATTTTTTGCACTCTCAGATTCCAGTGTTTTAAACAGTTGTATCTCACCCAGATATTGTCCTATTCTTACAACTCGTACATCAATAGAAATATTTATTCGGCTTTCATAGTATGTAAAAATCTCAATTTTGAAAAATTGACCCATAAGACTGGTTTTGTTTTCTAGGGTCACAAATAGCAATGAACTCAATGCACAATAGTATTCAAGTAACATTTTTACTTTTACCTCAGGGGTTGTTTTAAATGTTGCTAAACTCATATTAGCAATAACACACATCTTCTGGACTTAATAGACATGTCTGGCATCCCTGGTAAAGCTGGCATTTAAATTCCCAAACTAGCAACCTATAGTATAACCAAACTATCCAAAAGGAAGCATTTTCAATCATGCATAACAAAAGCAAAAGAGGTTTTGATGTAACATCTCATAATACATCAATAACAGCAAGACAAGCGAGTCATTCTTTAGCCATTGTTCTTGATTTGCTTTTGTTGCTGTCAGGTTCGGGACGAAAAGATCCATGAGAGAAATATATGCCTCGCATCAATCTCACCAAAAATTGGATATTAACTTTTGCATTGAACAGTAAAATTCCACCAAATAACATTATGACAAAATACAATGAATTTGTTCTCCTTTTAGGAAAAAAAAGGGTGGGTGGGATACAGTGTACAAGTGTTGCTCAGTGGTAAGATCCTTGCGTTTACAACGCAAGGTTGTTGGTTCAATCCCAGGGTATGGCACGTACCTATGTATAAATGTATAGGATATTGCAATGTATCTCGCTTTAAATAAAACCATCTGCCAAATGCCTAAATGTAAATGTAGATGAGCAGTGGTTGACCATAGAGCTACCACAAAACTGAGTGGCCTTGGACAGCAAGTCCTGTAAGTGGTTTTGTTTTAATGCAAATAAAAATAAGTTATCACTTACATTTTTATCGGCTAACCGATTAGAAAAAATATATATATAAAATAGTGAGTCTGATTTATGTTAATTGAGTTCCCTACATGTCAGAAACAACAATAATTTGTCATTTTATTGCGATGTAATATGAATAACACAACCTTTTCTGATTTAAATTACCCCATTACGTTACATAAAAAATACAGCAATTAAGTAGATATGCTGCTGCAATTGAGTTATATTTCATGAGCCTTAAAATCAGCAATTGTCATTAAAAATAATTATATTTACTTACACAATACTAATGAGGTCAATTTTCTATTATGTATTAAACCACTAACTTGAGCATTCCCCCAGGCAAGTGAATTCCATCCATAGCTGTGATAGACTCATGTCTATTATTTCATGTCCATTTATTGATTTATTTCACAAGTAGCAGAGTCATCAGCACAAAATCAACCCTTTGGGATGATACAAGACACCTTTGTGATGGCTGACTGTATATCATCCCACACAGAAACTATTTTTTGTGCCACCAGTCTTTCACAGCTTGTTACTATTCAAAGTCTGTCTCTCCTGCTAAATTAAACATCCTTATGAAAACATCCACTTCTTACCCACTCTTCCATTGAGGCCAAAAGGTGGAATAGCCTATAGCAAATATTCTAACATTTAATATGTCAGGGCATTGAAGCTTATACCGTGTTGCTGGAGGCTTGATGGGTCAGCATGCGGTTTGGGTTTCTCTGTTCTCTGAAGCATCCCTCTAGTCATTTTACCCATTTGGTTTCATTTGCCCTGCCACGTGCCAAGACCTTAGAATGCTGAACTTTGTCAATATTTGCACTCACTGGCTGGCCGGCCATTCAATCAAATGCCCAAAGAGACACTGAAAAATACAAATGAGACAGAAAGGGGATGTCCTTAAAGGTTGGATGCTGTGGTTCGCAACTAAACTGTCTACTGCTGTGTCAGCTTACTGCAGTGACAATTTCTGACTTCAATGAAAATGTGATTTTCTCTTGGATAAGACAACCAGCAGGATTCTACTTAATTTCCCATCTGATTTAACTCTGTAAAGTGCAAACGGCAGCTTTAAACTTACTTAAGGAGAGATCAGAAACCATTTGCAACAAAGATAAGATGTTGAACAGGAGTTTACTGTAACACTATTTCTAAACACACTTTAAAATTAAGCTTCCAATAAAATTCAAATAGTTTTGCCAATCCCACATGCTATCCTAATAACAATCCTGTTATTCCCTGTAAAAAAGCCAATTGGCATTTACTTTAAACAATCTGATGTATAGAAGTACACACACAAATAAATTGTCATATTAAACCGTGGCAGAACGTTAACCAGTAAATGTAAACAAACGCAGACCTCTGCCCCAGTGTGCATTTCTGCTGAATGCATTAAAACTAGTGGTGGGCATAGATTAATTTTTTTAATCTAGATTAATCTAGATTAAAATGGCTCATTTGAATTCTGCTGAAGGCATTCAGAATATGTGTGCTACCCAAATAATGACTAAAAGTAAGTCTTTGAGAATGGGAGTCTCAAGCCAGGTGGCGCATTAGACCAGGGGCTCATCTCCTGTTTCCAAAATGCATCACAAACTGCTTGAGAAAGCTGTTCTACTAAAGAGCCAATAGACCTACTTGCTGCGCGAATCGCGCGAATGAAGCCCTGGTTATGAGATGATGAGGCGGCTTCTGCTTCCGCGAATGACGCGAATCACGCGAGTTGAAAAATCTCGTTCTCGCCCCGTACAGTGCAGTTAAGCTGGTATACATCCGCGCTAAAATATCAAGGTGAAAGTCATCATAGCTTGCGTAGTATAGACCCAGCTCCCAACCCAACTTTGAGAATCGATTAACGGAGACATTCTTTTTTTATCGCGCGATAAGAGTCTCACTGCGTTAACGCCGTTAACGGCCCACCACTAATTAAAACCATTGCCTGTATTGTGCTAAAATGCGCTTACCGAAAGCACGGTTTCCTATTGTGACACCACGGTAATTTCGATTTGATTTTTACCCTTTTTACATATTTGCAAATATATATTGCACAGGGTTTTTTTCTGGGTCAAAATTGGTTTTCGGTGGTTGCTCTCAGAAAAAGAAACCTGTTTTTGATCGCAGGTTATCAGGTATATTCGCTAAAAAATGCGCCACGTCAAACATGGGCTGCATCCGAAACGGCATACTCTACGTTTAGGTACTTAAAGGGGTAATTTGACACGGCTAAAACGGATATTATTGTTTGATTTAGATGTAATACAATGTGTATACACGATTTAAGGTTAAAAACGCTCTATTTTCCACATACCGTGCATGTTTGTATCTCCTCTTTGCTCCGCCTCTCTGAAACGCGCTGATATTTTCAAAGCTCATCGCTCTGACAAGCGAGTTGTGCTATGATTGGACAGGTCACTAGTGCGTAGTGATTGGTCGAGTGATTGGTCGTGATTGACTGAATTGGTGTAGTATGAATGCGATCGGCCGTTGTCCGCCACATGGCTTGTTCTAGATTGCCAAATTCTGCGCAGAATCGATCACCGGTGATTGGCGAAAGATGCATGCCGGTTACAAATGTGTCCCAGTTACGTCCGCCTTGCTCTGACGTCATGTTGACGTGTGCCAAAATTATTTTGCAATTTATTATATATGCTGAAAATGTTTAACAGTCTTTTACTCTGGATAATTAGGTGGGGTGGCGCCTGTCACTATGTTTCAGCGCGCCAAAAACAAGATACGGCCACTTCGGGCATGTGCGTTGTATCAGTTAATGGGTTTTGCATCAAAGTACCGCGAAAACGATTTAAAAGCGTACGCATGTCTCGACTCGACGCGGAACTGTGATGTCAAATGCAAATCGGTCTAAACATCGCACCAATTAAGTCAAAAAAGCCATTAGGCCTGTGAATCAGGTGTTTGACTAACTTTGGCCACAAAGCAGGTCCTCCTAGAACACAAAGAAGCCGCTATTAAACAGGTATGAACTCGTTTCGTGTTACTTGTTCAGAGTGTCTTTTATCCACTGAGGTCAGCTTGCATAGGGTTTGTGCGGGACTTTTCCCCCATTTAATACTTTGCTTTACCTTGCTGAGACACAAAGATAACCGAGACACAAATTCAACAGAATATGAAAGAGGATTTATTTGAGCGGTGGATATAGTAGTAATAGTTATGCTGCTGCTTGCAGCGTACGCGTGCACGACAAACCTTCATGTGCTGTTGTTTTGTTAGTAATGTAACATAATGTCCTGAAGATGTCAATAATGTTGCTTTGTGGTTTGTTGATAATTATGAAAGCAGGTGTGACCTCGACCCTGGTTTGTTAAGAATAGCAGAAAGACTGCCATCACTAAGTGTATGTCATGCACGTATGTCATGCACGTATGTCAGTGCCGTAGCTGGAAAGATGCATGCCTTGGTAATGGAGTGTAACATAAATGCTTAACACATTTAATGCCACAGATGGGAAAGCATAAACTGCAGTTAAATTTTGCTGCTTGACAGTATGGAGTTGGGTAACGACAGCTGTCAATGTCAGAATATAGATAAGAATAATGTTGAAACATCTTAACCCCAAAATATGGCTATAAAGGTAGCAAAAGTTAGTTATAAAGGTAACATCCAGAAGATGAGTCAGTGGCAATATATTGGGTGGCCTATTTATTATAATGGGCCGTTTAGGTCTTAATTATTGAAATGACTTGCATTGATCGAACTTGGTGTTATTCATCATATGTATTTGGCTACTGAAATTCCTCTGACAAACACTGGTGAAATGAAACATAGATCGACCTTAGTGAAATTCATTCATATGTAATACTGAAATACTTCTTTGACACTAGTGAAAAAACACAATGGAATAATCAAAAAATCAGATCTGCAATAGTGAAATTCATTCATGTAGGATATTACTGAACTACCTCTTACAGACACTAATGAATTTAATCATATGTATTACTGTTATCTTTTACAAACACTAGCGTGTATAATGTGTATAATGAAACTGTTAATCTGGGTTTCATTTTCATCATTTAATTTATTTTATTTAAATATGGAAGGATTTACCTTGCATAGTAATTGAGACAATTCTGACACAAAAAATCACTCAAAAAGGCGAGTGGTAGTCATCTACAGTAGATATAAAGTTCAGTTGGAAATAATATTATGAAAGTAATTTTCAAGCCTCAAAAATATACGGTGATTTTCATCATATGTTTACTAAGGTGATGAAAGCAGATTGATTTATAAAATATATTCAGTTGTTTCAGTTATTCATTTGTCTAAATATGCTATAACAAGAATAATAGACCACACAAATCTGTTGTGCAATTGTTGTGTGTACTACAGTAAATATACAAAAATATTAGTGCTATTGGACTTTTTTTGTTTAGAGGACTGCTGAATATTGAGTTTGTATATTAATTACTTTCTGTCACTGAGACCCGAGTTGACCTTCGGCTCATATTGAATTGGCCTGTCCTTGTGCTGGTCAGTCTTGTCCTTTCTACGTATAAAGTTTAAAGCTTGATTAAAACTTTTGTTGTTTAGCTGTGTTGAGCATGGAGAACACAGCATGTGGATTCATTCTTTTATAAGATCTAAATGTAATACAATTATATCCAAGCTCTTTATGTGTTTGTTGAATCTTGTTTTGTGGACATCTGGATGCTAAAGTCAGGCCATTGCTTTAAATTCATTAGTCACGTCTTTGTGTGCAGGGTTCATATGAGTCAAAAGCTTTCATTAGCAAATGCATTCCATGTGTGCTTGTGTTTAACATCTGTGGTGGTTTTCACAAAGCACTTAACCCACGGATGATCTTCAGTTCTTAACAGTCACCTGCTTAAATGCTTCCCCATTGAATCAAAATCTTTTCCATTTACGTTAACGAAGATGCATAGGTATAAGAGACATTTAAGTCACAAGGCTAAATTTCATTTTATCATGCTTAATGGTTGAAATGCCTCCGTGGCAGACTGTATTATAACCACGGTGCTTTCGGAAAATATCTGTTTTTGACACATGCTGCCATATAGGTCACACTTCACAATTTCAACAATTTCAGTTGAGTAAAATGCAACTAATGTTCAATGTCAGGACTGTGCTTTTATTATTTAGCTGTATAAAGACAACTATTCGCTTGAACCTCTTATTAAGTTATTCGCAGATGACAGACTGAATACACATGGTTATTTTCCTCCTGTAAACCAATGGTGAATAGATTGTGTATAAAAATCGCGCTTCCTGAGTGCTAGAGGCTGAAAGGACTGATGAGTTCTGTACGTGTTGCATAAAATAAAGGTTATTAGTCACATTAGCATCTTTTAAAATTCTTCAACATGTACTGTATTAGTTATCTTAATCAAGTGCAGTAGACACCCTGGTGTGAACTTTACTTGGACTTAACGTGGAATTATTGCTAGGAATAAAAATGTAATCCTTTATTGCATTTGGTGGTATGGTTTTTCCTTAATGAACATTCAATGCCCTTCTACTTCCTAGTGGACTTTCAAATGCTCTGCTAGCTGCTGGCAAACTTTGATTGGTTTGTTGATATGGCAGTACAGGTAGTGTGTGTGATGCTGTTAGAGTTGTTAATCAACACAGCCTCTCAGTCACACTGTAGACCATCTGCTGGTGACAACAAGATTAGAACAGGTCTATTGGAACATCTGTCGCAGTCTGCTATCAGAACATCTTTGCATTCTGTGGGTTTGATGGTGTGAGGTCCAGACTCCTATGCCACATGCATCCCCAGGTAAAAAATAGGGCACTTAAATACACTATATTAAAATTACACTTAGTACACCTAGATACTTTAGATTTAAATTTGTACTTCATATACTAAATATATATTTCTATTCATGATGTCTCAAAAAAGCTTGCAAAATAATATTTGTCGCAAATGAGAACGTTTAATCCGAAGTCTGGAGCCATGTAATATGATGAAGTGTGCCCGTGCTTTAGTTCTGCCGACCCGAACGCCTTCAAGGGCTCGCCTGTTTTCAGAAGTAATCGTACATTTGCATCTGTCTTTTATACATTTGATCAAACTTTATCCTCTTTGAAGAAGAATGCGGTACTACTCTATAGGAACTCAGGATTAATACTATATAAGAGTGTCAGAAACTGGGTGTTACCTCTGCTTTAAAAAGCACTAAAGACAAAATAAGCGTGTGAAATGAGCAAATTAAAAAAATATATAATGTTTCTATCTGCACTTATTTTCAGAAAATGAAAACTGGAGGAACTGGTCAAAATAACAGAAAAGATTTTGTCTTGTCATGCCATGCTGTCAGTCTTTCACATTGCTGTTGGATGACTTTTTTCACTCCTGACGCTTGATTCACACTGGACTGGCATGGCCACAATACTGTGTAATACTGCCACATCTATAAAGGCTTATTAAATGTAAAATTTGGAATGGTTTCTTATTGTTTCTTTAGCTTTACGTGTCAAAAATAGTAGAGAAAAAAACCTTCGAAACATAAAAGAAAGTTGAAAAGAAAGTATTATACAAGGGGTGCTTAAAGTTATTATTTAATTTCAGATGAAACTTTGTCTCAAGGCACTGAACTTATTGTAGACCTTTAGAGGTTAAAACTAAAGCTTTCATTGAACTGAAGGCATCAGAATCAATCAGTTGTAAACTGGTGTGATGGGACAAGAAACTCACAAGCTTTAAGATCACTAAGCCAAGATGGCAAGTGGAGCGCATCATCATTGGAACCGTCTCAAACATGGGTCGCCAGCAAATCAGCTTTCTAGCCCTTCAGGAACGCCTCTAGAAGAAGGAAGTTCAAAATCATCATGGCGACATCAAAAGTCAATTTCACTTGTTTCTCAATTCTTATGCAACTTAAATTGCTAGATATACGTTTTTTGAGGATAAAACGGAGCTGCTTTAATCTTGTACACTTTCTCACTGTGCTTCATTTTCATCACTTTCATCAGCAGTGTGCTCAGTTCAACACCAACATGTCTTTCAAGGCACCAAATTACCAAGTAACGGGAATTCTAGAGCAAGGAAACCAGGAACGTTAGCTCTTGAAAATTTTATAAAATTAGTATTTGTGCTGAGTTTTGATGATGCTATGCCATGAGTTGAGGAACCAATCAGGTGATCTCATTATGTTGATGATGCTCAGGCTGTTTGGGCTTCAGATGAAATATGTATGACCGTTATAAAAAGTGCAAAAAATTTACTTCAGCTATTAGTTTACAGATTATGTTCAGTAAAGGAAATGGAGCTGAGATTTGAAGAGGCCATTTTAGCTTTTGATCCATTTTATGTCAAAATAGTATTTTTTTTTCTTTTTTTTGGTACAAAAGCTGTTTCCATGTAATGAGGAACGACCTACACTTAAGTACAAATAAAAACAAATAGATGAAAGTGATGGTTAAAGAACTTTACTTGAAGAACTGTTTAATTCAGGGTAGTTGGTTGGCAATTTTGAGATGTTAAATATACTCCTTTCTCAAATTTACCAATATGTTTTGACTGTTTATCAAGGTAATTATTATTCTCTCTCTCACCATCATCATCTTCATCATTGTAAACTAAAAATGCTTTAAAGCACAATATGCAACAGGCCAGGCAGTTCATCATTTGGAATTCTAGTTCAAGCAAGGGCGATGTATTGTTTCTCTTTCAAACACCAATCCCACTGTACACAACCGAGGTGCAGCGTTTGGTCCGTCTGATGTTTCTGCACAGCAGTGACGGGTCCTTGGGGATTCTGGGTAATGTAGAAACAACAGTCAGCAGCTTTTTAGCTCTGCTCACTGAAGCCCTTTAAGAAACCTCTGTGGACTTTGCCCCGCACCAAATAACAGGAAGCGAATCGGGGTAAACAGGCAACGAACAATGCTTCAAACTCTACGGCAAATACGGCACAGCGGCACGCTGCCCCCACCCTTCTCTTTTCCAACAATTCTACCTTTCATTTCCACGACCGAATCATTGCTTAAAGTTGCAGTTGGAGAGCAGATTGAGCGAGCACAAGAGAGGGGAGTCATTGCACCTGACTGAGAGGAAGTTTATTGATAGGGTATCCGCTAAAATGGAAAGATGAGACTGAAAGCTTCAATCTGTTCCCAGGTGTGCTAGCCGTAAACTCTGCAATTCATATCCAGGTCAGCTCAGGTTAGATTAATGGGACATTTAGTGGTGTTCTGGGTAGAATGATCCGCGATTAGGCACGTCGTTTCATTGGATTTGGATAAAGGATGCAACCTGCATGCTGGTGAATTTATTTATTGATTAACAAAGTCATCCACCAGCGACCAGACAAAAAAAATGAAGAACTGAGCTATATATAGATTTTTTCAAGATAATTGTGACCAAGTGAAACCAGACTTAAGTTTTAAAATGGAAATCTGAGAGAGAAATAATCAAAGTTTGATTTAAACCATTCTCTTCACTATGATTTTAATCATTGATATGGCCTTACCCAATATTACAGTTTTTCTCAATCACTTTGGCTCATTTCTCGAATGAGACTTAATATTTTCTAAACTGTAAATTCAATCGTCACAACTGTTTGCTTGGACATCAAAACACTATTGCATGTCTGCAAAATGTAGCAATTGCTTCAAAAGCTTGACAGTGCCACCAAAATAGAAAGTGTTTTTATTATCGTGTTATATCATATCTTTAGATTCCTTTCATGGGAAAATTTGTGTTATATACAAATTTCATGTATGCTCTACTTTATGACTCGGTTCATTTCTGCATTTATGTCTGTATTTATACATTACTCTATTCATGGACTTTATTTATACACTTTATTAAGTCGTTTCTTATCCTCCATAGAAAACTACCATTTGTGAGAAAATGAGAGGATAAGAACATGCTCTAATTTAATACACGGCGGGTGATGTTATTGATGAAAGGATGGATGAGATTTATTTTTATATATCTAATTCACTGTAAAGAAAAGTTTGCATAAAAATGCACATGGAAATGACAAAATTCCACTCGAGTCCTGAATTACTAAAATCAAAGTACATCCCCCCAGGATCCTCTATAAAAGCACATGACATTTTAGTTACTGAGATGGTGTCTGTGTGATCAAAATGAGTGCTGTGAATGACTGTATTAATGAATGAATGAATGAATGAGGTACACTACTCGCGCTTAAAAAGGGGGAAGAATATCGAAATAAACTCCCGACCAGGTTAGGTTCACAGAATTAGTTACTATGGTTACTGACTCTTGAGTATAAGTTACCTCTTGAGTACCCTGCTTTCATGGGTTTGACACACCTCGCATACTGAAACGTAAAACCCAGAGTTTCCCACATTTCAGGGATAATATACTCAGTTTTCACTAAACCTCCTTTCTGAAACGGGTCCCAGGAAGGGATTATGAATTATTCCGCACAACAAACCCACAATCTCTAATATAGAGATGGTTTGGATTTCATAAAACAGATGCTTAACAAAAAGCATTTTGACAAGACAGGCGCTATACCTTTCTTTCATAAACTAAAGCAGCATTTATAACTGTGAACTGTACTGTACACTAAACAATCTGAATGTTCTATTAAAATCGTGCTATTTTTATTTGGAAGATACAGACATATCAGTTGTTTTTTATTTTGCCCAGATCTCCGATAATATATAATCTTTTTTTTTGTTTCTTACCCACAGGTTAAGCCTATTGAAAAGGACAAGATGCTTTTTGTCAGCATAGGGGTATATTTATGATATCCTCCGCAGAGAATAACTGGTCATGTTAACCAGCCAACCTTGACCCCCTGCTGTCATAATGCAACAGCGACACACTGGCTAACAGGAAAAAGATCAAATCCATCATTAGTTATATAAAGGATGTGGTTGAGTCCTGCAGATAACATGCTACGACTTATAATTTAAGCTGTGCTTGTATCTTTCACAGTCGCCCCCTTGTCACATGCTTTAATTATATTGACTTCTACAAGAATTAACTGATTGAATATGAAATGTTTATTGTTGATTGACCATGTGTTTTTCTATTTTTAGTACTACCTTTCTTATGGTATAAATATACTTAAAGATGATTCAGCAGTGTTTTAGGAGTGATTTTACAGGCACAGAGACAACTGACAAGTCTTTTAGAGAAGACAGGGCAAAGAGAGGGAAAGATGTGAGTGTGAAGCTCCCATGCAACAGCTGGGCAGAGATAGAGATTCTGTCTGCTTTCTGTTTCTTTTTTAGTGTTCTCAGAAAGAGATGTTGAAAGCAGATAAGTATAGAGCACGAAGAAGATCTCCCTACGCACCTCTGTTGCTTTCTCTGATCATAGGTTTTTTTATTTATTTATTTTAATTTATCTCCCAACAAATCTACAGAAAGGATGAATGAATGAAAAGAATACCATGTACCACACAACATGAGCACTGGGGGAAAATTTATAGTTACAATTTAACATCAGAAGTACAAAATCGTCCTTTAAAATACCTATTAAACGGTTCTGTATATTTTGCTTTGGCGAGACAGGACAGATAATCTTTAGGTAATCTACACTGTAAATTTGTCTCATGGACTTAGACTGTCACAGCCACAGGCCTGACAGAGTAATGCAAACATCAATGCACACTGGACCATTCTCAACTAATGCTGAAGTAAAAAAACACCCTTATTGATGTGTTTGGGTTTCTCAGGTGCTTTCATTATTAACTTAAGCAAAACAGCCCAAAAAGTTTTTCTGTTCTAGCGCAATGATTACTTTGTCTGATGTGGAAAAACTGGCTTCCAACTTTCCTCAGAGGTTCTGTGTCTTGAAGAAGAGAAAATCCTGTTCAAAATCCTTGACTCAAGATCTAGAGAACATTCTCATTGTATATTAAATTGAGCAATTTTAGCCTTTTGGCTGATTCACAGTTGCAAAGAACAGCTTTATTCATCAATTACTCCTACAGTATGTTATTTTTGGTTAATTATTAACATTACTACCAATGTCGTTCGGTTCATTTACATGGCATGAAGCTGTCTTGCAGTATGGCAGTCAGCCATGTGCTTTAGCGTCTGACTGTTTAGAAAATGACTTTAGTTACTGTGCACGTTGTATTGATGCTGATCTCTCTGTGTGGAGTGAATGTGAAAAGAGGAGGCTGACATGTTATTTGCTAGTGATGTACAGTAAGTGAAAGAGATGCTCATTTGGCGCAGTGTGCCCCTATGCCATCGCACACTGTTTCCACAGCACACAACTTTTTTGAGTAGATCCAAACCATTCCGATTGTATCAGTCATTTTAAGTTAATTAAAATCCATATTTGTCCTTCTCAATAGTAGTTTTTGTTTTCATAATTAAATTATATACAGACTTATTGCAAGTTAGTCAAAATACAATGAGCAAATCAGTTGAGAGGCATCTCAGTGCTAGCATTAGCATAGCTAAAGCTCATTGAATGATGCAATATACATCAGGGGCGTGCATAAACCTCTCACAGCCTAAGCATTCCACTTTTCAAAACAATGGCAACCCTAAAGCTAAAAAATACATCAAACTCTTTTAAACCTCAAAGATAGATGAACATTAACCACAAACAAGTCTTTTTTCTTTACTATGAAACACTTAAAATAACACTAAAATTCAAAATGTATTGCTGTCTTAAGCAAAGCATGCTGGGAACTGAAAATCCTCCTCAACCAGTCATGTTGAATTAACTTGTTTATATTAAGTAAACTGAACAACAGATCCAATATTTTAGGGTTTACATTCTACTCAACAATGTTAAGTTGAACTGTCAAACACTTGTTAAGGAAAGCTGACAGATCTAAATTTTTAGTATAGTTAACTTACATTTATTCAGTTACTTGCATTCTTTATGTACTGTGAACAAGGATGGTTTGGTTAAAACTAACAGCAGCAACAGTTCATTTTTTTGAGTGTAGGTGATTCATTGTTTTAACATCAGCATGTTTAGCTTGTTTAAATTATTTTGTATGGTAAAATATGTCTCCAAAAATCACATGTTTCTGTATGGGCAATGATTTAGCAACCACGCATCGGGTTCTCAAGTCTCTAAAAATATGGGCCAGCTCCTATAGAGCCAGAGATCAAGCATCAATGGTGCACACTTTGTAGACTTTTAGTTAAGACAAACAAGTGTTTTAATGAATTGTAATCTTACTTACGAAACTGACTTTGAAAAGACAGTTATGTTGCTAAAGTATTTAAAATTCAGGAAATTTAAAGCTGGATCTGCGAAAGAATTTAAATTTGCAACGTGTCAAGTTTCTGTTTGAGAACAGTAATTGCATGTTCTTAAAGCTGTGTGTGCTTTCATTGATATTCAGATAAACATACTGTGACAAATTGTTGGTTGTGTATCTCATAAGTCCTTGCCAGATTTCTTCAATCTAATTAGGTTTTAAGAAGACAAAAAGTATTCAAATTTTTAATTTTTAAATAGCAGATGCTGTGAAGGCTGTTAAGAGCCAAAGTTCTCCACACAGATTGTCTAGCAGCTGGATTCCCTTAACTCACAACCCTCCTATAGGGGAAAGTATATGAAACAAAGGGAGTGAGACTAGGACACATTGAAGAATGACTTACTCAGCAGTGCTTCATATATAATTTCGGTGTTCAACATTTTTTTACACCTCAAACCAACTGCTGGTCTTCCAGTATGACCAGGTTGATTTTGTTCATTGGTTTCACATTTGTCAGCTGGTCTGGTTCTATGTCTATGGCAATACAGCTGCCCTAACAACATTTCTGTCTTTACTTTACAATGCGCCCACCAGCTTTTCAGTATTATACTGTTGTGACAAGTAACAACATTTCTTTACTAACTATGGATCTCAGTTTTGTGGTTTTATCAAAGCCAATTCTTGGTGAGAACGAGAATCGGAGTTTGGAAATGTCTTTTTAGCCGCAGCAAAATTTGACAAGCTACTGGCAGTAAAGCCAGTGGGGTCAAGATGGCTCCATTATCATTGTGCCACTGCAGTTGCAGAATAGTTTAAATGCCTTGTAAAAAAAGAAATGGTTTTAACTTTCTAATAATAGGATGAGGCTGGAAATCTTGTTCTTGTCCTCGGACATATGTGATTGATCAAACATCTGGTGAATAGCACCGCAGAAAGTGGCAATATCTCTCTGGATTATCTGAATTCATTATTTCAACAAGGGATACTTTGTCAAAATTTAGTAAAAATATCAACCTTTCTAACTTTCTAACTGTTTCGTAAATTGTTGAATGAGAAGTTTCCATACACATAGGTGGTTTTGTGAAGAATATTTCTCTTTCGTAAAATGACTTCATTGAATTGACCAATGAAACACAACGTTTGGACTACTGGACCCAAATTTTTCAGCTTGGTTCATGAATATTAACTATGACTAAATATTCATGAGCAAAGCTGACACGATTTCGGATCATTCTTGTGCTTCTGCTTACAACTAGTACTTTCTTAATGTCCTGGTGGGCAATTTTAGTGCACTAGTCTAGAAGGCTATTAAAGGTTTAATTTTTTGTAGGCTTATTTGACAGAAATGCAATATAATATGCATAGCAATGTCTTCAGAGATTTATAAAGACCATACATAATGAATCGTTATGCTTTTATTACCTTAGCTAGAACATCAGTTTATATACTTTTTTTAAATGATCTTTTATAAGCCTTTCACTGGAAAATGGCATATCTCCCCAACACGTTACGTTACATTAAGAACCCTTCATATCTGGTGTGCATAAAGTATGATGTAGGATGGCTTCTATACAAAAAATAAAATTCATGTTTTCTACTTTCTACTAGAAATTATGTTTGTAAATTTGATACACTGGACCTTTAAAGTGTCGTCCCAGAGAGCTTGTTGCATGACACCATCTTTTCTAATACATATCTTATTAGATAAATCGTATTATAAACATTGACCTCAGGTCCCATACGGTTAATACTTTTATGTTATAGTGTGGCATCAAGCAAAATCTTTTTATCCTGTAATTGAATTAGCAGTTGAAAGCAAGCATTTAAGTTGACACGAAGCAGTGTTGTCACCATTAAAATAAGTCGTAATCATCTTGAAATATTTATATGAAATTACTGCAGACGCAGACAGGAGAAAATAAATTTCGGTCTCATCAGACATCATGCTGCAGTCACTTATTAAAAGTGCAACGGAGTCCAGGAAGGGGGGGGTGTGGATTTGTGGATTAATGTACAATTTAGAGCACTACCTCCGTAGCACTTTGAATTATTCAGATCTTTCAGCCGTGGGGTCCGTCTATGCATACAGAGTGATGAAGCCGGAATACTGGAGAGTGTCTGGAGGAAGTTCAGCTTTCCCGGGAAATTAGGCCATTGTGATGTGAAAACGCTGCGAGAGCAACGGAGAAAACATCTTAATGCATTACTATTTTGAAGTCAAGAAGGGTTGCGCCTGAAAGCTTTATTTTTAGGATGCATGATGTGTCAGAAATATAAAGCTTTGCTCTGCACAGCATGAGAGCTCTGTTCTGTTAATGCATCCCCAGAATATACATCTCACAGATTTTATGATATTATACTGAAAGGCTATTTTCTCCATGTGAGATGTACAGTAATTGGAGCAGCAACCGTAAGATACTCTACTTAGATGCATGGCAGGAATTGTCAATGTAATAATACCTGTATACAAGACTGTATGGGTCAATTATTTTTTGTGATGTCATTTAAAATACAAATAAGTAATTATATCTATTGCAGCTATTCACACACTAAAAATGTGGTGTAGAGATAAATGCAGATTAAATTGTTAAAATAAGTTATTTTATTGTTTTTCATCTATGAATTGGTCATGATATTCATAATGATAATCAAAAATGATATTGTGTGACCATGATTTATCTAAACATTAGTTCATTTCCTTAATTTTTTTCAAAAATTCCCAAAATATTTGCTTCTTTGAGGTTCGGTAAGTAATCATCTCTTATATTCGTTCTATAATTTTGTTTTTAAACTGGCAAAACTATTTACCCTGAAAATCGCATACAGTATAGTTCACATAAATGTTTTATAAAATATCATTCACATAAGCATACTGTTTCAGAGATTCATATTTCAACAACAAAAAATGGATGAATAAATATTATAATACATTTTTTATATAAAACAATTATTGATATTATTGGTCGCACCACAGAATAAGTAGTTGTTGGGCTATATGTCATTGACCCATATACTTTATGACACATCCCTTCAATATATAATGTTATACTACTACTATTTTTATATATTTGTATATAGTAGTTAACTATATAATTAAATTTTTATGATAATTCACTCACCCACATGTCATACAAGCCGTCTGTTGTTAATTTCATCTGTTGAAAACAATTCGAGGCTCATGAGGAAAGCTCTCCAGGGTTCTTATCCATATTATGGACTTCAACGGGGGGCTGTTGGTTAAGGTCCACATTTCTGTTTCATGTCAGCCTCAAAAGGCTTTACACGACACCAGCCAATGAATAAGGGTGTTGTCTTGCGAAACGATTAGTACTTTTCCAAGAAAAAAATTGATATTTTTAAAACATAAAAACACGTCATAAAAGTATTAATGGGTAAAGACAGTTTGCTTTATGAAAGTGTATGACCCATACAATAACGATCCAGTTTTTTATATAACGGCCAATTCCTGTTTTCAAGCTCGTCTTGTTTTCTTCTTATTTACTTTAAAAGGACATGTGGCCTCCTCAGGGGCAGATAAAGATTGTAAATAAAAGGTTTAGACAGGTGACCTTGTCTTTATGATAATGTCCCTTTCAATTACAGCACTGACCTTCTACTGTCCAGAGAAAACCAAAATAAAAACATAAAAACAAAGCAAATAATAAAAAGGCCTCTCTATCAAGTCTCATAAAAGCACCCTCGAGTATAACTGCTGCTAGCGCCCCCATCTATGAGCTGACCTGAGATCATTTTTACAGCAGGGCTTCACTTCACACGGTGACTAAGGAGCAAGATGGATTTTTCCGTCTCTCTCTGGGTACTTGGCATCACCCGGCAAACACTTGTGCCATCTTAATTATGGATAGTTGCTGGGCAACAGATAACATCATTATTTACATCTAAATGCAATGTGGCTGTTTGTTGGTATGTTAATTAATGTGTTTATGTGCCAAGTGGTGTTTCACACATGATGACGGATGTGCAGTGTTTACTGTTTATATTAATGAAAGCTGAAGATTTTCAAACAGGAGAAGCTAGAGTGTGTTATTTCAATGCTACTATGTGCAACAAAGAGAAACGTAAAGGTAAAGTTGTTTTAATAGATTTGATACTATATTTCTCAATTGAAATTCTTAGTCCCAACCCACCCCATTGGTTAAGTATATGATAGGGTGAAATGTCAGACCACTTGTGTCTCTATCAGCTCCCGAGGTCATGAATCAGTAAGCTATATCGTGTTAACGGGTTCCGGTAAGGTCCAGTGCCGGTGTCACTTCACATGTTCACTTATTTTTCTGTGACGTGAATGCATTAGCATGTTGTGATAATTCACAGCTGGTGTATCAACAACAAGCAAATCTGGCATCTCTGACTTTATTTTTTAAATACTGGTTAAAGTACATTATGAAAAACACTTTCATTATTCTTTGACATATTCTTGCATAAACTTGGAGGACTATTACGTTTAAATGTTAAGTAGATTGTGATCCCTGCCTGAAGTATGTTTGTATTGAACCCAAAATAAACATTTTTTCTTTTGAAAGGTTCTGTCGCGTTTTATTAGGTTTATTGAGTTGGCTTGTGTGACTTTGGTTAAATGGCTTAAAATGTTTCACAAAATTTCCTGTAAGGGAGGGAGCATCGCTGCTCACTGGCTTTTGCATTGCATTGTGGTAATTTTTAGGGAACGGACGTTTTTTTGTTCATTAGAAGGAATTTGCCAATGAGACCGCCGTAGAAAAGGCTGACTCCCCACTGACCACTGAACAAGGGAGCGGATTGAAACACCCGTTGTTAAAAAGTTAAGGGAGACAGGAAAAGGAAAATTTAAAATGAAAATCTGTAAATATATGTCTTTCTGAATTTTTTTGAATTATGTGTTAACTTTATCTGAAAAATATGTGTTTTGATAAAATAAAAAGATTCTTATAGAAGATGATTTGTATATCAAAGATTTATATTGTCATTCTTGCAGTTTGATTAAATCCAGATCTTTTAAAGTTACAAGCCATATGATGATTAAAGTTTCATTTGCCTGTCAAGGAATTTTCCTGTAATTTGCTATTTCTTTTCATTTTGGACCCCAGTCCGAACCGTGATGGGTCACTGTCGTCACTGCTGAAAACACGAAGAAACTGCATGAACCCTAATACACACACAGCTGGTGACACAAATCATCAGCACATACTCAGCACTGTCCGCCCTCTCTCGTACCATCTTTGGTCTTAAGGGAACACTCAGAGAACACAAACCGGTAGACGATGTAAAAATATTTATTTTCATCTTTAATTTATACTCCAGAGAGACGCATAAAAGTGAAATGTGGTAAATACCATATGTCTTATCTTCTAACAGACCGTATGCCTGTAATCACACATCTTGCTCATAACTGGTCAGGATGGCTGCCTGTAATCTATAATTTTGCAACAATATTACGTTTTCATTCTCATTGCCTACATTTTATTTACTTGTATAACTAAAACACTAAAAAACATCCCACACAAACGCCCCAAGCAATATCAAGCAGGTAATAATTGCAACAGTGTGTTTTCTGTAAATAGAAGACGCTTGTAATTTATTGTTAGATTCTCTTTGTTTTGCTGACAGAACATACAAAAATCAATAGACTGCAATCTACAAGCTGAACGAGATGTCGTGTCATGTTTGAGCTCACAAGTGAATGATATTTTGTTTCAATGTAACTTTTGAGAATGTTTTGTTTTTCACAATAAAAGGTAGAAGGAATAAAAAACGACTGACGGCGATTTTGTACACTTTCATGTAAATTAACTGAAGAAGAAACCAATGCCAATCTTTACTTGGAAAGTTGAACATTTATTGCATAAATAAATGTATAATTAATATATTTGTCATGTGCGAATACAGAATAACCCAATAATTACCATATTGTGTGTGTGTGATATGAATCAGCATTAAAACAAATTAGAAAAGAGGCAAAAAAAGCAACTAACATACTTTATACTATATCCTAAATCATAAAGCATGTAATTTGTCTTTAATAACAGGCAACGTTGACACACGCAGTTCAGAATCAGTGCTTTTGCAAACAATGCCGCAGGGTTGGCTGAAGTTAACTCATTCAGTAGATTACTCCTCCACAGCATCCACATCAAAGCTACATCTCATAGAAAGTTTAAAAGTTTAAATGAGGTTGAAAATGACTAAATCTTTTACCTCAAGGAGGGAGCGAATATGTTTCGCTTCTAAAGAGGAAATATCAAAGGGGAGCTGGCACAGAACCATTTAACTCCAGGTGATCTGTATTTCACGTCTATCAACAATCAGCGAACATTTTAAAAGCATAATGTACTGCGTTATTACCCGAGAAGAAGTGTTCTCGATTATGCCCGGCTCACTGTCAGCTGTGAATAGAAATGACACTGGCATGAATATTTCATGTTCTGACTCCTTAAAGTCTTTTCCGTGTTTCTCCTTTGGGCAACTCGCTGTAGATTTGCATAATGGGGCCGATACATCATGCATAAGGTTCATGGCCAAGCTTTCTGCTGTCACACGTGTGCGTGTGTTTATATGTGGGCGCAAGACCTGTGTGTTAGATTCAGGCAGTGTGCATTGCGTTTGCACTCTTGGAGATGTGCAAGGCAGGTAATGGATGCGCTGCTTCTTGCGTGTTGCGGTTTCACGACCTGATGTGATTTAGGGAAAGGACCCCATAGAGACTTGACAGATGCATTTTTCATTCCTTTCCTTTCAATTGACACATTTCCTGTTGAAACAGGAAGTGTGAGCAGGGTGGATTGAAAAGGTTTTTTAATAGCAAATCAGAGACATGAGCTTATTCACTACTTAGTCAGATGTAGGTGGTGCAGAGTAGGGTTGCACGGTATACCGGTGCTACGGTAGCATCGCGATGCTTAACCTTCAAAATATCCGCGATGCCTCTCTATTTTTGAAACGGTAGTAACGTTACCGTAGTTAATGTTACATATGGGCATTAATATTCATTTTATCACTTACATCTGCCTTTCTGTAGTGTTTATCTCCAAATTGATTGTGTGTTTTGAATGTCTCGGACGAGTTAATGATTCAAATTGGCGATTTGAACGAGTTGGTTAAATGATTCACTTACTCAGTCTAATATTTTATAAAGACTGCTGTTTCAATTAAATTTGTCCAATATTTGAATTAGTTCCTATGTGAAAAATGTTCTAGTGTACTTTAGTATTTACTACAGTAAACTACTAAAATAGATACTAGTGCTTTTGAGTCTGATCATAGTAAATATTGAAGTATACTACAGTATTTGCTACAATTTATCAAAGTACTACAGTTAATACAATAACATATTCTAGTACGAAGTATAATACAGTTAACTATAGTAAATGCAAAATGTTTAATCTAAATCTGTGTTTTTTGTATAGATTTGTATTAAATGGCTACTCTGTATCGAGACACTTCAGCTGGTGTAGTATTGTAAGACATGTTTTTGGTACCGTGACAACCCAAGTACAGAGTACCGCAGAGATGACATCATTTTGTATGCAAACCCCAGAAGTGAGTTAGCATTTTAGCACTATGGGTTCATTCGCCCTCAAAGTCTGATTTTTATTGTTTTTTGTTAAATTGCCTGAAACAAGATCTGTGGTAAATATTTTTTAACTTCTCATTTTTGACATAAAACACATCAGTTCTAATCGGCTCGTGATTTTTTATAAGCTTCATTGTGTTTTAAAATCGGTGGTTGCCAACAAGATGCTAAAAGCAACTACATCCTTTGGCGGGGACGTAGAAACCATAGTGCAGATAAATCTCACAAATAATACAACATGCTTACAAAACACAGACACGGATTTATTGATGGAGTAAGTTCTGACCAGGTAACACATTTTTAACAAAGTTTAAAAGATTTGTTGATGACTTAGTGGTGGTAATGTTGATATTGAGGGACCGTAGTGGAGTCTGTTTACAGATTTATACTTTATGTATCATTGTATAAAGTCAAAGCTAAACTCTCATGTGGCATTCAATATTGACTTTTTGTCTTACTTAACTATATTATTTTAAATTTTACAATTGTTTGTCGACTGGCTTCCAATAGTAACAGCATGCAAAAAATGTTTCCTTATTTGTTCACACCATATGTTTTCAGCCTACCCCTCAATATTGTGTGGAGGAAGACACAGATGTGGTGTTTTATGTAGCAGTTATGTTTCTATTAATGGGTCAAAGAACAACACAGCCCACCCACACTAAGGATTTATGTTGCTATGCTTGCTTTCTTATGATAGTCGAACCACAATTTTGCAGTGATGTTTTAGTCAAGCTAAAGCAACAAAAACATCTAATTAGAATATTCATTGGAGTGACATTCGTAAAATCGGGACTTTGCCTGTTCTGAGACTCAATTAGATTCAATTGACAGTTAAGTCGGGGAGTGACACAGGTACCCTATGTCTCCAAAAACAAAACATAAATATGTATTGTCTTCAAGATCAGTTAAACTAAGACGATGTTGGAATATGAAACCTGGATATACAATTGTGTCTGCATGGCTTTGTATTTATCAGTTATATACTGCAGTAATCCAGCATTTTATCATTAATCAAAAAGCTAATCTCCTCACGTCCATCATTAGCTTACATAAAGTTTAGTGATCAAGATTTTAAGAAGATTATTATTTTATATCAGGCACGAGGAATTGGTTTCAGAATGTTGGGATTTAGTAGCTTTTTGTGGGACTTTTGCGTCCCAATCTCCAAACTAAAACCCATCTGACCACTAGCCTTTTCTGTGTCAAAGTTCATAGAAGTCTCGCACCAGATCAGCCTTTCGGTTTGCAATACCACAGTCTGTTTTACTAAAATCTTGGCAATGTAAATATACCTGATGCGACCTTCACTTCAATATTTTCTAATCTCTCTCCCTCTCTTTCTTAGTGCTTGGACACCTTATAGCAGACAATTCCATTATCATTTAAGATGCATCTTTAGACAAAAGCCCTACCTTGTTGTACACCCCGTTGAGAGTTATGGGTTGTTCCTTCCTGTTACAAAGTACATTTTCATGTTTCCACTCTTAATATGAATTAAAGTTCAATTTTTGATGAGAGATTTTTCTTTTCACCTAATGTGTTTTTTTACCCTAAAATGTCTCAAGCAAAATGTATTCCAAACAGGGGTCTTAAGGATCATTAAAGTCTTACGCAGTGTCACAGCACAATGCGACGTGACAAAAGACAATAGAATGCATTAGAATCCATTATAATTGAACGTTTTGTAAACCGAAGGAAAATCATTATAAAGGACCCTGTCAGTCATTTTGCATTTTGATCTTTCTGAGATTACGAGCAGGATTTGGAAGTAATGTATTGTCAAAATTTGCAATATGGCAAAGCATCTGAATTTTTTTTCCAACTAGCCTTTTTTGACTGTAGTGTTGGTCACGTTTTGATTTGTTTGATTTCAAATTTTCGTTCTGCGTTTGTCAGCCAATTTAGCAAGCAAATTAAAGAAGATTTCTTTTTGAACCTTGCTGAAAACAGTTTATTTATCCAAACACACAGAATAAAAAACAGCTAGCTATGTTACCTGCTTTTACAAAGAGTTGTCTTTTTTAAGTGTGTTAAAGTAGCTTTAAAGACAATTTGATTACTAAAGACTAGATTGCTCAGACATTATTGTTATTTATGCTTTAAATGCACAATAAAACAGGTGCTGTTCGCAAATACATTTCTTAAGTGTTGTGCTGACAGCTAGGCTAAAGTTTAGCCGATACTAATGTGAGTACATGGCAATGGATTCACAGCACAAAAATGTATATAGATGATGGTATGGAGTTATTCATGTGACTGGAGGAGATGAGAGATATTTAAGGGCATCGGGTGGTTTTACAGCCTTGGGCAGATGACCAAATCAATGATTGATCAATTCTATGTGCTTGATTTGTCAGTCATGCAGGAACCTTTTGGACTGTGTGATGGGAAATGTAGACTATAGGATTAGGTAGATCAGGGCTCATCAACTACTGGCCCACAGGCCAAATCCAGCCAATCACTTTATGTGGCAATTTCTATTGATTTGAATGAAATTGCAGCGCTGTCGTTTCAGTGAGCTCTTTGCTCAAAATTGCAGCAGTCTGTGGTCTGCATTGTTATTTGAGTGGCTGTTTAATCTATTGGCTATAGTTAAACTACCCTATTGGTGAAAGCAAGGCGGTTTATTATACCTGCAAAAAGCTACTGTATGCTTGAAGTTGCTTAAAGGGATTGTTTATACAAAACTGTTCTGTCAACATTTTTCACCCCGTGTTGTTCAAAACATTTGTATAACTCTTTGTTCTCTGGAACAACAACTAAGATATTTTGAGAAATGTCTCATTGGTTTTGTGTTTAAAGGTCAATGATGTATAACGACCACTTTTCATGTGGTTCGACCAATAATTGTATTAAAATATATATATATCATTTTTGTGGCTGAAGTATAAATATCTGATACGGTATGCTTAAGTGAATGGTATATTAAAAGATTCATATCAGTTGTATGTGATTTTGTCAAGAAAAAATATGAGACGATTACAAACCAAAACTCAAACAAATTAAACTACTTTTTCTAAAAAATTATTTTGTAATAACGATGCATGTCAAGAAAATGTATTAATTGTAAAGGAAATGTTTTTGGAAATATGCTCAGTTAATAAATTATTTGAATAATTGAAATAGATATTATTATTTATTTGTATTTAAGAATTGGCATGTTGAAAATCATGTGCGTCATTGACCCTTAAACAGTGGAAGGCAATGGTTACCAACATTCTTCAAAATATCAATCAATTTCCAAGTCATGCAGGTTTGGAGTGACACATGTGAGTAAATGATATAAAAAAAATCTTTTTGGGTGAACTATCTCTTTAAAGTTGTTTTTGTTGAGCCAATCGCTTCAGCTATAAATGCATGTGACTCTGATGATCTGTCAATGCTGATTGGCTGATGGTGTAGGACAGGTGTACTGTTCCACGCCCCTCATCAGCAATATCATTTTCTATGATGTATATTAGATGATCTGAATGTCTTAAAAACATATTTTTAACTACACAGAATGTTTGTGCACATGTTAATATAGTTTGTGTGCATGTTTGTGTCATGCATCCCAAATTGCAATGCACACCAAATCCATCTGCCATCTACTCATCCCTTATATTCACACAATTGACATTGATGCCCGGGCCTAAATGGACATCTTTGTTCCTTCTCCATGAGCGTCAATCAACCCACTAAAATGCCAAAGTCAGGAAAGCTGCTGACGGCTGGAAAATGGATATGTCACATGTCTTAAAGAGACCCTGATGAATTTAGTGGCCCCTGCTCAGATGTTTGTATGGAGATAAAGGGAACGTGTTCTCATGAGACAGTTGCAAAGCCCTGACAGGAGTCCACGCCCTGCCTCAGTCAATGCTTAATTGATCTATTACATAATGCGGACCCTCTGTGTGTTGCTAGACCCCGCTCGTGGAAATTGAACGGCTCATTAAAGCTTTATCGTGTTCCTTGAATAGCAAAAAGAACAATTGCTGGTGTCTCACTGTGATGGCTAGGAAGCTCCCCTGCTGTAATAGCTGGTCGATAATCATCCAATAAACTGACGGGTGTGTCTCGCTTTCAACTTAGCTTTGTCATGTCATTGTCTTTTTGCATGGATGTTGATATGTGGATGTTTATCTTTAATCTCATGATAATAAGATGAAAGAGAAACAGTTTGGTAAAAGATTTATTTTATTGAGCAGTGAGCACAGACTGGTAGTTCTCTTCATCTCCCTTTGTGTATGATATCTCTAGAGAGACCCATCTGTTTTTGTACAAACCCACTAGTTAATTAAAAGAAAACAACCTTTTCTTATTGGTCAACAGGTGTAGTGTGCGTTCTTAACATAAAGTAGCCCTCAAGGTTACAAGCTTCTGAAGACACCTTCTGCATGATAAACACTGAAGTGTGTACTAGATGACCCGAGCTTGTCGAGAATTAACAAATAATAACTTCATTATTATTAGTAGTCTGGTCTCTTAGAAAAGCAATACACTGTTAAAAATAACAACCTGGTCGCACCAATTGCGTATAAATAACACGCTGTTGCATTATCGTCTAATACGTACGCCAAAATGCAATTTTGCGTGCATATGATACGCCAATGTTTGCTTGTACCTGGGTGAAGAGGAAACACTGAAATAATTAAAATAATGCTGTTAGGTTTAGGGTTTGGGTTAGGGTAGAGGTTATAATATGCACGGACGCTAACATTTGGTTTAGGGTTTGTGTTAAGGGACAGGGTAATGAGACAAATTGCTGTTTAAAATGCAAACACGTTAATTGCCGTATCATATGCACGCAAAATTTGCAATTTGCCGTCCGTATTATACGATAATGCACAGTGCGTGTTATTTATTCGCAATTGGTACAAATGGGCTGAAAATAAAGATGCTAATCATACTGCCATATTCTTTCCATAAAGAACCTTTTAAGCTTTCTGGTTGCGGAGGATCTATCGACAGAAATGCAATTTAATAAACATAACTATGTCTTCAGATATGTTTTATTTCCATAGAATGTGCTTTTTCTCCCCTAGCAAGGAATTCACCATGTTTTTACAGTAGCCCTAAACGGACAAACTGCTCTAGTGTGTTTCGTACATACGTTTTCTCCTTCAGGAAAGAAGCGAAAAAGTGACAACATCTTAGTCCTGTCTCAGCCACCGTAGTGCTTCCAAGGGAGGGGGGTGCGGTGGACTGAGCTATTAATAGCAATTCGCAATCTCACCGCTAGATGCTGCTAAAATTCACACACAGAACCTTAACATCTAAAGACCTTTTGTTTTTCGTTTTAATTAATTGTTTAGACCAGTGTTTCTCAAGACTGCAATCAAACATCTGAAAAATAGGCCCATACCAAAAGAATTGACGTTCCAGTATTGTTTTACTGAATATGTTTTGGATTAATACAAATTCAAAGTTATAAATCAAGTGCCCTATCATACACCCGGCCCAACGTGTCACAAGGTGCACGTAGCGCAAGTGTTTTTGCTAGTTTCAGCCCCGACGCAGTTCCCATTTTTCTGTCCTGCGCTGCGTTGTTGAAAAAGCAAATGCATTTGTGCACATTTATGCGCTCTCATCATGGTGTTGGTCTAAAAAGTGGTGTTTTCAGACGCATTGTTGATGGATGCGTTGCTATTTTGAGGAACTTAAAATGTATATTTATTTGTTATTTAAAGAGTGCCTTAACAAAGTTCGGCGACTTCGCCGATTTTTTGCATCGAGTCATTCTGTCCATATCACAAACACAACTATAAGTATGCAGGATGACCACTGTAAGAATATTATTAATACTATAAGTAATGAAACATGTACATTTGATCTTATTCTCTGATTTAAAAACACTTTGATTTGCTTGATCAGTTTCTGTACTCGTAACTTGGTTTTGAAAATGCTGACCTAAAACAATCTGTTCCTGTTTTACTTCGCTACATCATTAATCAGATTTAGTTTTTACGCATTGCAATTGATTCTAATCTATGTACTTCTCTCGGGTAACCCCTGATTCACATGACTGACTGGGAGATGGGCAGAATTGCTAGCAGAATCCCTTCAAAATACAATATGATGCTCTCAAGGCAAGCCTGTTTCCCCCGGCTCCATGAATTCAATCATGCCATGCTTGACTGCCACATTACAGATTTTGGCGGTAGAGTCTGGAGAAAAAGAGGAAGTATAAAACACAAAGACAGAGAGAAGCTAGGAGATGGAATGCTGTGTCTTTGCCTATTGGGTTAGTGATCATAATTTAGCCCGCTGGCCATAGATTGTCTTTGGGACCTTATGGCATTGACTTTCACATGACGGTTTCCTGTTGTTCGGTGTCTACACTACATCACACGGTGACAGTTCACCTGCAGGCAGCACAGCAGGAGTTTCCCCAGTCACATCCACGGTAGCACTTACACGCTGTGGTGGGAAGAGATGGCTGACTAACTGATCGAGCTGATGTCCTGACTTACTAGCTGTCAACACTTTCTTTAACATGAACAGTTAGTAAACATGCATTGTTTTGTATTAAGTTTGTTAGGAATAAAGTTCAGTAGGGTTGTTCAGATTTGCTGTTGATTGATATATTCATTGATTTATTTATTGATTAATTGATAGATTCATATTGATTAATTGATTGAATAATGGATTCGCTGATAGATACATATTGATTCATTGATAGATTTTGTTCATTGATTAATTTATGGGTGGATGGAAGGATGTGATTGATTGATTCATCGATTCTTTTAATTCACTGATAGATTCATGTGTTGATTGAATCATTTATTTAATTGCAGATTGGTTCGTTGATTGATTAATTGATAGATTCATGATTGATGTTTATTCATTGATTAATTGATTAATTGATTAATTGATTAATTGATTCATTGATTAATTGATTCATTGATTCATTGATTCATTGATTCATTGATTCATTGATTCATTGATGGATCAATTGATTCATTGATTGATCAATTGATTCATTGATGGATCAATTGATTCATTGAATGATTCCTTGAATGCACAGCATGTTGCTTTGGATAAAAGCTTCAGTCTAATACTGAAATGTAAATAAATTTATTTAATTGGCATTTTGTCCTCATGTGTTTGTTTATTGAGTGTGGTTGATAATGTTGTCAGAAGAATAAGAGACCTTGGTGTACTTTCACTGCTGGTTAATATTCTTTTCATCTGTTTCTCAAAACTATGTAGATTTGTATCCCGAATCAATGCTGAAAATGTGAAAAAAGTGAGCTTATAAACAAATAATACCATATTAAAACACATACAAATTTCTCAAGGAAGCTCATACCCAATGAGCCTTCTTGTTTGGGTCAAAATTGATCTACTGTAATGACTAATGAATTTAACTAAATTATTGCTTACAGCATTATGTAAAAAAGTTAAGGTTTGGTTAAATGGGATGTATTGTACTGTACGTGCTAGAAATGTGACTTTGCCATCCACATTATTAGTCAAATAAAAGAAAATAACAATCTCTGCTCTCACTGTTGATGTGGTTAACAGGTATTGTGTACGGCAGGGGAGGTAAAAATGCGAGATTCAATCATTGTAAATCTGCCACTGTAAGAAACACACATATTTTATACCAGGTGTAAAATAAAAAGAGTTATTGTTTTCTTACTGTCTGCACCCATCGCAGATGTTGGTTTATGTGGCAGTTTTTTCTAAATGGTGTCTTTGCTTCTATGCCGGTGGAATAACTAAATAAAAAGAGCTAAATCACAGAGAAATCAAAATAATTTCTGCATAATTAATCATAAATATCCCAGCTGTATGTGATACGTTCTCAGACTGTGAGCTGAGCAGCTGTCATTGAGACAGATGTTGGTTATTTGAAGTTCTTGTAAGTGTGGGAGCGATGTTGGCCTAAAAATTGCTCCCTTTGTCTTTTGAATTATTCTGTTTTTAATTCTTTGATCACATTAAGTAAGTTTTTTAGCCCGGCCCTAAATATAATGCACATTAAACTTTATTCAATATTAGTTCTTTGTCCTTTCGAGAATCTTTAGATTGAGAAGAGATAATGACTTTTACATTGTAATTCCGTGAATTTGGATAAGAGCAAATATTTTGCAGAATGGCAAATTCATACATAAAATAATATTCTATATTAACATGACCTATTTAATTTAAAGAAATTAATCTTACTACTGCAAGAGACGTTTTTGATAATTCTCTTTTTCTGTGTAAAAAAGTAATGCATTCCAGAAATATGATTTTGATGTCAAGTAAAAAGGCCAGCTAACCAAAGAATTGTGTATTTAATTTAATTTGATTATATTTGACTGTTTGATATTTTTTATGGTCTTAAAGAATCCAAGAAGGCTGTCATTGAAACAATCAATCCAAACAACATGAAGCCATTTTTGTGAGATGGAAATCATGATCTCAATAATGAATTTAAATCTTAATTCAGGACATTTTGTCTGCCTGTCTGGTCAGGTGTGATGAATTAGTGTATGTGTGTGTGCGCGTGTATGTTCATGGTCATGAAAATAAAAAAATAAAAAATGATAAACTGCGATAAGTTAGTACAACAGTAAATCAATGAAGCTGCGAATAGCAAGATTTTTATAGAGTCTCAAAAGATCTGTGGTATTGTCATAGATGTTTTACAGATGTTTCTGTCAGAATGAGTAAAAGCAGCGTTTGAGTGGTACACATGGTCTTTATTCACATTTGTATTAAAAAAGTTATTGAACTGTTTTCTACAGATTCAATGTTACATTTATTATTATTATTTTATTATTATCTTTAATAAAACATTTGTGCTTATGTTTTAAGCCAATTGTGAAATTAGGGACAGTGAAACATATTTGAATGCTTCTGTATTCAGCTGAGCCCAACTTTATACTGCGAGTAGCGTATGAGTAGTTTAAAATATAAAGATACACAATATCAGAAATCAGTTTTAACTATCAGCAAACATTCACACCTTGTGTTACCCGATCACATGACCCAGGATAGAAGGACCTTAAATATCTCACAGTCAGATAAAAACACGCCTGCAGGAGCACACAATCACGCATGAGAAGAGGGATGGAGTGTAAATGCTGCTCTGTTCATGTGTACCTGCTGGTGTTATTGATTATCACTGGTTCTTCTCAAGGGCCCGCTATCTGTTCCTTTCAGAGAGCTGTCACTACTCAAAAAATACCATTACGGTGAGATTGAAAGTATAGATTGTATGGTTATCAGACACATACACACACATTCATATTCTGTAAAACAATATTATTAGAACGGTATGTATTTTGTTACTCACTTCATGACACTTTGTTTTTGTATTTGATTAGTCGCTCTTTCTACGATCATATTTTACAGCCCTACTGACCTTCCAACTATTCCATTTTTTGAAATAAACATCAGTGAATTATTTTTCAAATCTTAATCTGAGAAAGCTCCATTACAGATCCATTACGCCTGACCCAACACCTGGGAAAAACCTGAAGACAATATTTGTCAAATCTTTGGAACGTGCAACACGATCGCACAGAGGGAAAATGGTGTAATACATCACCTGCGGACCTACCATTCCAAGCATCACAGATTTCTAACAGCAGGGTTATTATGGCAGACAGAAACTCGATTATTTTACTGCTAAAAGCGCTCATAATTCTTTTTTTGGTGCCGTGTGCATAAGCAACAAATAGAGAGATGCTTTGTACATAAATGAAAAGACTTCAGACACAGATATGTGGGAATAAAATAATATAAATTAAACTGTTTATAACAAAAAATATGTCTGCTTTATTTCTCCAAACCAGTGTGTGTCACGACAATACAATGTTTTTGTTTTGTCTTCAGAGTTTGCCATTGGGGCTGATTGTCCAATGTACTGGATCTTTTGAAAGGTTTAGTTCACCCAAAAATGAAATTTCTGTCCTCATGCATTTTTGGTCATTATTTATTTTGAGGAATGTTGGTAACCGAGCAATGGTGGCACCTATTCACTTCTATTGTATGGTCACAAAACCAATGCCAGTCAATGAGTAAGGTCGTTGTTTGGTTACAGACATTCTTCAAAATATCTTCTTTTGTGCAGAAGAAAGAAGCCATACAGGTTTGAAATGAAAAGAGGGTGAGAAAAAGGCAATGTCAAATACAGAATTTTTATTTTTGGGTGAATTATCCCTTCATGCAATGCTATAAAACACTCTTTTATATGATTTTAGCTCAATTAAATGGGTAAAACAATTGTAAAGTGTTGACTTACTGTATTCACTTGTTTACCCAACATATATTACAAACATATATATTACAAGTCTAACTAATACAAAAACCTCTTCTAGACAAAACAAACATTTGTGTAATTGGATTGGGAGTAACTAGTTACATGTATTGGCGTTACGTTATTTAAATACAAATCAAAAGTAACTGTAATTAGTTACAGTTATTGTAAAAATATGTAATTAAATTACAGTTACTTACGAAAAGTTTTAGGGCGTTACATCTAAATATCTTCTGTATGCCTCCTGCCTAGGCCATTTAAAGCGCTGCTATTCTGATGCTTTTGAGTAGTTCTCGTTTGAATTGGCAGCCTGCCACGTCTGCCAATCACATCAGTCCACACTGCTTCTAAAAGCTACGACTAGTCTGAGAGACGCTGCCCGCCTGGTGACTGATAAAAATGCGTTCCACTGCAATTAAAAAATAATTGAATACAGAATTCGGATAGGGAATGACTATAATAATCCATTGCAAAATATGTTTGCTATTAAAATTATTTCGACATCGAACATTTCAATGAATGAACAAACCTGAGGAAGCTGCTGCAGAACTGTAACTTAACCTTTCTTTATTCAATGAAAGCACACAGTATTGTCATTATTGTGAGTGTACATAAATAAAAGTACACCCCTGAGTTTAGAATGATGTCTAAATCCAATTGGATGCTATGTGGTGAAATCCACCAAAATGTGGCATCATCATTCGAATTTAATTGTGAAAAGCTAGTGATCAATCCCGCCTGCCACACAATACTAATGTAAATTTATTTTAGATCTGTATTACTAGGTTCATGTCCAGTAGTTTATTTAACGATGTTCATCTCCATTCATAACAACGTTTGCAGGTTTTCATTGACAACTATACACACTCAACGTGAGCGCATACTATGATTTGCTGTTTTCTACAGATTTTTTAATCCTTAAAACGAACAATTTGGTATTTGAGACCTTTTGAACGAACCACCGATGAGTTCAGGAAAGGTCATGTATCAGGTATCATGTGTCATGTAACAGCGATGGATCATATCAAATCTATTCACATGAAGAATGAACGATTCATCACAAGAACGGATGAACACAAGCCCTTTATTTTCCTTTAACCTACAACACTATCAAAATAAAATATATACTTTTTATACAAAAAAACATGCACATTTTCAGTTGTTTCAAATGAATTCAGTTTTCAATTTAGTTTCTAGCCTTGTGTAATGAAACCGTCTCTCTATTTAGCTCGAATCTACAAAGCTTTTGTAGGCTCTGCCTCTTTTTAAAGGATGAGGAGAACCAAATGTTTGCCACCTGCAGTTAAACACATAGACAATTAGCATTTTAAGACTACTTTAACCAATGTACATTTGTGTATCATATCTTCTCGGGGTTTGATTCTTTTGATGAATGTTAACTTTGATGATTAACTTAAAGCGCCAACTAGTGGACAGGTAACTCCATATTAGTTTATCATTGATTATAATCTTAATTCAGATTAATTTGTATTCTAATGAATTATAATTCTTTAAGAATTTTTTAAATCTGATTAGTAACAGATTTATAAAACTGTTAGGTTAACCCCACTTGGTTTAAATATAAAAAATATATAAACAGTTCACACATATTCATGAGAAATTTAGAAAAGTAATCGAAAGGTAATCTTATGTAATCAGTAACTTTACTATTATAAAGTAATTAAATAGTTACACTACTCATTACAATTTAAATTTACATTATGCATTCGGCAGACGCTTTTATCCAAATACATAGCATTGTATTAAACATTTTTTTCTGATTATGTGCAATCCCTGGGATCGAACCCATGACCTTGACATTGCTCTAACCATTGAGCCAAAGGATAATAAAGTAACTTCTAATCTCTAACCTATTACATTTCCAAAGTAATCTTCCCGACACTGGTCACACAGCACACTTGTACTCAATCTATATCTAGCCAAATACTCGACCGCTCACACGTATCAGTATCTAAACTGTGACAAGCCTTGATCTAATGGAGTTATGACAGACACTTTCTTTATTCAGTGATAGGGCTTACCAGCAGAGTGCACTGCTTTTCCCAGATTAATGGAATTCTCTATGGTTCTTCTCTCCCTCCGCAGAGGCCTTATCGTGGGCAAACAGCTGGCCGTGTATCAGCCGAGTGCAACACGTGCCTTCGCACACAGAGGCGAACGGCGCTCTCAGTCTGGTTTGTATTAAATCAAGAGCTCGGCACAGACTCGCAGCTTCCCCTGCACAGAAAACGCACGGCAGATCGGCACAGGCAGGCTGAGAGTCTGAGAGAGAGCAACTCTGTGAGAGAGTTCACCGGCAAACGCAGAAAATTGATCATTTATTAATCCTTTGAAGCAAACCAATATGTTAGTTGCGAAAAAGCTGAGAATTGATGGAGCTCAGTTTCGATTTATCCCACAAAATATGCTGGATATTAATATCAAGCATTCCATAACTCTCATTAAGACCTCTCAAAGTTCTCAAACGCGCTCCGCCGCAGTGAGTAATGTAGTCGAATATAAGAAGGACAGAAATATTATTTACACGGACAGATTTTTGCTTCTGTTAGATAAGCAGAAAATGTAGGCTGTGGAAATGAAAAAGTCTGTAATGAGAGAAAGAGAGAGACAGAGAAGCAGGACTGCTGACAGACGGGAAGTTGCGGCCGAACCTGTGGGATGAGTCATATTGGTTTTGGCTTGGCAGACATATGAAGAATCAGCAAACAAGCCGTTTCAAACATCACGCCTCCCTTTAAACGAATCTGTCAGGTTGAGAGATGAAGATGGATGTTCTTTATCTTAACAATACAAACGCATTAGCTTCTAGGTCTTTTAAATGTGCAATTCGGCAGACAATGTCTGTTGATCCATAGTTTCAGGTCATCGCTGCTTTTCGGATGTTTGTATGACTTTCCTTGTGTGGAACCAGAGCTGGATGCATTTACTTGAAAAAAATAATAATTCATGGAAATTTGATCAATAACAATGACCATTTCATAGTTTGCAAGGTGCATCGTTTACTGTTGTTGCTAATCTTTGCGTGTTAGACGTGCTCATGCTGCCACAGCAAGCAAAAAAGGACTTAACAGATAAATCAATAAATTGTGCTCTGTTGCTTCTACGTAAGGGAGCTGGGGATTTAAATTTGCTTGACTGCTGATTGAATTTTACACCTTTAGCTTGGGAAAACGGGAACTGTAATTACCTCCATGATGGAGAGAACAGGGTATAAAGAGCACCGGACGGGAGAATTAACAGTCTGGATCACACCGCACTACCTCCCTTTTCACTCTGTAACTCAAAGTAATGAAAGGCAAGAGTATAGAGCACAGAATTATAGTCATGGACCCCTGTGATGGATGGTGATCACAATGCTGTTTAGTTAGCCGTCGCCGAACTGCTGTCGCGAACGACACAGAGGATACTGATAGCAGTTATGATGCTAGAGTTGGGAGCACTTAGCAGAACGACATCATATTGATTTCATTGCATGGACACTCATGTTGACATGAGGGATAATTTGAGGTAATACAGTGGACCCCCACTTTTGGCCACAAACGAAACAAGAGGCTGTCAAATCTGATGACAAAAATACTAGAATTGATCTTTACTCAGTATTTAACTCACATTCAGTGACTTTTTAAAAATCTGTCTTTGAATCCTTTCATGATTTGCCGCCCACCATTTCTTTCTTCTGCAGAACACAAAAGAAGATTTTTTGAAGAATGTTTGTAACCACACAAAACACTGTGGACACAAAACCACCAAGACATTTCTCTAAATATCTTTTTTTGTGTTCCACAGAAAAAGGAAGTTTTAACCAAAATGAGGGTGAATAAGTGGTGACAAAATTTGTATTTTGGGGTTAACTACTATACAAATATGTTTCTTTGTGTTTTAGACCACTGCAGCACTTTTTTCTTAAATTCAGATATTATATCATAATTTGAAACATAACCAATTTGACTCCTACTTGTTTGTGTAAAATACCTGATAAGCAATTTAAGTCAAATTTTTTATTGAAAATACTTGAAAAGTTTATGATGTTCACTTGAAAAAGATTTTATATTCAAATAGTTGAGGAATTTGTAAATAGTCCACATGTAAATTTGACCCATTCGGGCTTACTTTTTTTACCTGTTTTGAACATGATGGGTGGGTATTTTCAAATCATGGCAGCAAAGATATATTTAGGATTGACAGGGTAACATCTCATGAGAGTTTTTGGCTGTATTTGGCAGCTCCTACAAGAAATTAGCACTTTTTGATCTACCTCTAAGAGTTTATCCAATATTACAGTTTTTGGGCAACTTTATAAAAAAACAAGTATTTGAAACATTCAATCTCATATTTTGTAATGTTTCTCAGTTTATTTTTTGCAGCGTTAATTATTTTTCTCACATTTATTGATATGGATATGCTGTAGGAGCCAATAACATTCCTTTATCCTGACGGCAAATTAAAATGCAGATTCTGTCATCAGTGATGTGAAGCACTTAAGGGCGTGAGCAATTAATAAGAGCTTATCTCAAATGAGTTACTGCGGACTAATAGACGTTTGACTTAAATATGATAGATGGAGCATGCAGATACAAAATTGCAAATTCCACCTCGGGAACTTTGAGTGACGGACCTGCTTATTGCAGAGTTTTTTCATTCTTGGTGTTTTATAAAACACTGTCAACTCTTGATTTATTGTTTGGCAAATTAGCCAGCTAGCGCATCGATGAATAAATTCTCACATACGGTGTGAGAGGCCTATAGAGATGTTTTCCGTTATATTGTGCAAATCGCAGGAAACATGCTGTGTGTTGTGAGAAACAGACAATTGAAGTGGATATTTTATACTGATCTCTGTAAGGAAATATTGAACATCCCGTAGCTGCAATGGCCTATGATAATGTACATCCAAATCTGCTTGTTTATGTACAGTAGATATACCTTTACTACCAATACGCAGTAAGAATAACAAATTTATTCGGCAATGTATGTACATATGTGTACAAAGACAAATGTGGGAACAATATTTACTCCGACACTTCTATGCTTCTGTAGGCGTAACACAGATTCATACAGCACGGTCTTTACACTGTTGTACAGTAGTGCCTTAAAATGTTATGACCACATTTTCCATTCGATTGAAATATAGGACGAGAACACACCGCACTAATGAGAATGAAACTAAATCTATTCTGAGAGCATTTGACAGCGATGGGAGAATGGGACTTTATCTGCTTTGGGCTTTAATTGGTTCCATTCCCTTTTAAAATTTTCCAATTATCTGCACATCTGGAGAGCTCGGTGGCATCGAGCCCCTGCAAGTAAACACACAGATATGCATGCACATACAGACACACACACACAGACACACACAGACATACAAGGTGAATGGGATGTCAGCTCCGCAGGTCCTTATGGTCACACCAAATCAGCGGTGCATTAATTACTGCAGTCATATTAAAGCTCTGCTGCTGTGTCTGGACTATTAAAGCTAATGTAAAATTAAATCCACCAATACATTTTTAAAAATCCATAAATAAAAGGCTTCTTATCTATGAAATAAAAATTTGGGGGCTAAGTTTGAACAATATAATTGCTTTCTGTCTCTTATGTGGGTGATTCTGGTGATGTCTTTCTCCCTATGACTCATTTCTTTCTTTTTCTTTCTTTCTCTCTCCTTGATTTATAATATTCATTACTAAACAGTATTATATTGGCTAAATACAATCATGAGTATCAGTAATAAAATCACAACCTCAGCACAGGACCTTTAATTCACATTACACAGCAATTTGCCACAGCTCTGTCTGGTGTCAATTTCACGGGCGACTTGCATCGAGCCTCACATAACCTTCTCAATTTTGTCTCTGGGGTCTGTTTATTGCTTGTAACCTGTTTTTAATTTCTGAAAACCATGTAGAAACGCATCACTTATTTAAAAACTTTATTCTATAGATTTAAGTGGGGTGAATCAGTTTGTAAACTGGATCAAGCCGCAAAGAAATCTCTATTAAAACGTTGTTTTAATACGTAAAGTATTTGGAGATAAATATGCAAAATATTTAGCATTAGTTAGTATATTTAGGTTTCTGATGCTTTGTTTCTTTACCAATCGCCTACATAGAGGGTGAGCCGAAAGGTACTTGCCAATTGGGATTGTTCATTCTGAAGGATTTCTGTGCCTTGTTTTTATGCAATATGTGCTGTTTTAAAGTGAATAGTTGCACCGTCGATATCTTTAGACTTGGATATTGATTAGACAGAGTTAAAAAGTTTTTGTCACCTCAAAATCTCAACTTTCTCTCTCTAAAAGCTTAGAGAATGTTTTTTCCTTTGACTGAAAAATCCAACCGCTGGCCTCTAAGATATACTTTTTTTATGCAGTTCATATGTTAAATCAATTGTCTATGTATTATTCCATATAATATACTGTAATGTTGCTTTGACTAAGCTGGAGACTGGTGCTACGAAACACAGCTACAATATATTTTATTTCTAGGGAATTCATGGATTAATGATAATGTACTCTACCAGAAGTCATTTTTTGGATAAAATTTGTTTTGCCACATGAGGGTGCTTCTTAGAAATTTGGCTCTTATTTCCCACAAGATCACATTGGAATTACTATTATTTGTGCATTAGTGGGAGTATGCGCATTTGGCGCAAAGGTGAGCATCCTCAATAACCACTGGATGTGATGCGTGAAACTAAGGATAGCAGGTCTCTGGAGGTGGGGCTGTCGGGGTGCATGAGATAAAAGTTGTTCCCAGATTGTTGGGAAGGCCACGCTCATACTCTTTTATTGTCTCTTTCTTGCAGTATAAGCATGAAAAGGTGACAAACACACCTCTGTGTAGCTCTCCTGTGCTCATTAAAGGCTTGACAAGATGAATCGCGTCACTCTCGCCGCAGCACTCTAAATGAAAAGCGGGTTTAATTTTGTGAAGCCGAGAGAAAATAGCTATAAAAGTGACTGCATAAGCACTAATATACCCAAACACAGAGCGTTTCAAACAGATGGCTGTTTTTCCATCTCTAACTCTTGCGTAAGTGTATAGATTGTTCACCTTTTGATTTTGAGAAGAATATTTGTGTTTAACATTTAGGATGCATATAAATGTTTAGGCTAATATTATCATTTGAGAGTGAATAAAATGGTTTCAATGCTGTAGTTGCTAGAACAATTTAAATGTTTTCATAACAATTAAAGGGTTATTTAGGTTAGAACATGGGACTTTACTGGTTTACATGAAGGTTGTGTTTATTAACATTAGTTAATGCATAAGCTAACTTAAACTAACAATGAACAAAACTTCTACAGCATTTATTGATCTCAAATGTTGAAACTGTTTACATTACTCAATGCACCATGAGGTAACATGAATACTTGTATTGACATCCACTAACATTAACAAAGATTAATACATGCTGGAAAAGTATTTTGCTCATTGTAAACTTTGCAAGAACACTTAGGTCATGGGCGGTTTTAAGGTTAAGTGGATATATAGGGCCTAGGCTGGATTTCTGTATGTATGGGGCAATCTGTAAAAGATGCAAAGTGTCCTTTAAAGTAAATTCCTCATATATTACTTTTATTAAGTCAGTATTTTACATTAATTATATATTTATGTATGCAAGCCAGTGGTGACTAGATCAAGATAAGATGTTTATGATGAATTGTGAATCCTTGTGTGTGACTGTATTTCTTTCGCTTTTATTATTAAAATGTCCCGAAATATATTACTTGATAGAGCGAAAAAAAAATCAGCAACAAACAGCTCCCACTGATAGCATTGGGGTTGTCTGCAGAATACTGTGTCATAATAATCTTCAGCTTTGCTGCAGAATACACTGCAATATGTGCCAGACATTATGCTAATCGCCAAACGTCTGGCTTGCGAGACTGCGTCTGATTTATAAAGCTAAAGTGCAGCTCTGAATGATTTTATTAGTGACGAAAATTACCGAGCATGAAATCCAAGTGTGAAAGCAAGGCGATAAAGAACATTCAGGGCTTAATACCTGAAAACCCACCCATGACCCCGTGTCCTAGATCATCATTACACAGATCAGTTTGAGAGCTGTGTTTAGATGCTGACAGCTCTGGGTGAGAGTAAGGAGAAGTGGCAGTGAAAATTCTCACCTTTTGCAGGTGCCTTCACCTCAGAAACACCAGAAGCCTCTCAAATCACACTTAAGAAGCTCTGATCTCTTCAATCAGACGAAGCAGCTGTCAGATTCAGAGACATGCTTGAGAAGCCCTGTGCTATCACACACTTATCCGTACGAATAACAAGACACATTGGGATGCGAAGTAAAGCTAATTAAACTAAGAAATAAGTACCTTATGAAACAAATGTTAAATTGTAAAATTGAGTGGTTATATTTGTGAAAATAAGCCTTAACAATATCATTCTTAAAAGCTTTGTGCTTTACTTGTTACTTTAGGTTCATTTATTTTTGCAAAAACTAAAGTAACTACAGTAACATGCATTCATTGAAATATGAATGTCTAAATTTGATTGACAAAATTGAATGTTATAGTAGCAAACATATCTCACTTGTTCACTGTCCACCCGCAAGTGTGTACCCAATGAATTACCCTGCATCCATTTGAGCCCTTAGTGTACACTACCAGTAAAGCTCTTCTAGTTGACTACAAAGAGATTCACACTATCACAGACTTCACGCTCCACATTTCTATCAAGAGCTCAGCCAAGTCCTTTACTCAGAGGAGCCAACGGCCTCGAGCTCACTTCTGCTCTAACAGTATTGCAGAAGACTGATGAGTGGCCCTCCATCAAGCCGTAACCCTGCAGTCCAATCGCTGATGGGCGTGGAGGTGCACAAACAAAAAAATCTTGTTTTACGATAAAGTATAACCAAGAATGTTAATACACAAGGTATAGTTTTTTTTGATAATTATACTTCTCAAGTAGTTTTTTATATTTTACTGTCAAACAGATATAGTGGAGTAGAAACTATAGTGAACAGACACATATTTTTTTTAAGATACATTTATGATACGTAGTGATATTCCAGAAGCTGTTTTTGTTTTAACCTTATGTGAAAATGTTCAACAGAGTGCATCACCGACAAACTTTCCTTTTTTCATGCAAATTTGATGGAAATATTCCAGTTCAGCAAAGAAATTCTGAGCAAGCATATAAAAAAACCCACACTATGTGTTGTCATATGCAGATTTGGTGCAATTGCATGCAGGCTTTTCAAATTTTCTCTTTAAGGGACTGTTCACCCAAAAATAAAAAAATCTGTCATTATTTAGTCACCATCGGATTGTTCCAAATCTGTAAACATTGCTTTGTTCTGATGATCATAGAGAAAGATATTTGGAAGAATGCTTGTAACCAAACAGTTCTTGGCCACCATTGACTGCCATAGGAGGAAAGATTAAAATGTAAGTCAAGGGCGCCCCAGAACTGTTTGCTTTCCTACATTCTTCAAAATATCTTCTTTTATGTTCAACAGAACAAAGACATTTATAAAGCAACTTTTCCTACTATGAATTTGAATGGTGGCCAAGAACTCTTTGGTTACAAGCATTCTTCCAAATATCTTTCTCTCTGTTCGTCACATTGAAGAAATGTATAAAGATTTGGAACAACTTGTAGGTGATTAAATTATGACAGAATGTTTTATTTTTAGGTAAACTGTTCCTTTAAGGACATAGACCCATGTTATACCCATGCTGGCCTTCACAAATGCATGGCTTTACAATCTTAGACTAGATTGTAACAACATCCCTATATGGTATACACAGGCATGTTACTACAGGACCAGATAGAAGCATATACTACCTGGTATGGGTTTAGAGATGCAGGCTGTTATCCTGTCCTGTTAGTGTGAAAGTGTGCTTCTAATTTAGGACAGTGAATCAGTCATTAACAAATGTTTGTTAGGGCAGGAGAGAGCAGGAGAACTCTGGGTAATTGTGTCACCTCTGTGTAGGGAGGCAGGTGGCCTGCAGCAGCTGGCCTACCATAGTCAGGTCATTTCTGACACAGGAACACACGCACACAGACACACACACTAGGTTTCAAATAAATGAGCCAGCTTTACTTTAAAATTGGGTTTTAAATGCTGGGTTACGTCAGAGGTCATCATGAAGCAAGAAAATGACTATAAACGTTGGTCATCATTTATTAGGATAAACTTTTTTTAACAAATGTTTACCATAATACCAAAGCTTAGTTTCAAAAAATCGATTTTAAACTAATGTTCAACGAGTGAAAACTAAGAAGACTAACCAACCATGACAAAAGGAAAATCGAATTTGATTTCCTGAATGGTTTGTCTCAGACTGCAGTGAGTTAATGGATTGCAAATGGAATCCTTTGCTTGTTAACGTAACTCATTTTTATTCTGAGAAATAGACATCTCACATTTGTGTCTACAAAATTGTCATTTTGACACTTTGGAACTAATATAAAAGTTAAATGAAAACTATACCTTGTAGTCTAAATTACGACTTTTGACTTATACAAAGAGTTTGTGACATCATGATTCATACATGCCAAAGTAGCACTATACCATTAGTCTCTGAATAACCTTTTATTCCCATACATGACACATAGGCTATAAGTATAATAGAAGACAGAATGTGTTTAATAGGAAGCCAGAAGCCATTTCACCTGTCACAGATACTGTGTGTGTGTGCGCGTGTGTGTTTGTGCCTCTTATATCCCCCAACAGACCGAGCAATGCTCTGTGGTCAACATGGCTGCTCTGCACATGCTGTTCTCACATGTTCCCAACAGTTATTTTTTACAGAATGCCCTTTGTGAGCACATTTTCCCATTTTCTTTTCCTCTCTTCTAGATAAGAATCCCTGCTCTTTCTGTTCAGTGTATTTGTTTGAACACTTACTTCAATTGATCTTATTCAGAAATGTTTTCAATCAAAAGTGATTTTTTTATTAACCAGCCTTGCTCACAACAAGCAGTCTAGATTTGTTTGCCGGTCATTTGGATTTTAATTCTGCCTTGTCCTCCCGCCCATATTGAAAGCTCACCAGACGTTAATGTTCAGCAGGCGCAGGTGGCAAATTGCTTATCCTGGTATTGTGTTATGTTTGGACATGGTGTTATACAGTAATATTGTGTTCTGTTTTGTTTTGTTTCTTAAATTTGCCCCCACCCTTCACGTTTCTCTGTTTTCGCAAACAATAATGTCACTTATCACTTTGCACAACCATGTTTTGTTGGTTTGCTCTGTCTTTCTGCTTTACAAGGACTTTAATAATTACTCATTTTTAAACCAGTTCTTAAAAACCAATTTAATGTATAATGTATATGATCAGCTGCATTATGTAAAATATTTCCTAGGTCTATCTGTAATACGTGTTTCCCTCTGAAATAATGTAATATAAAATAATATATTTATAATAATAATGTTTATAAATGAACATTAAATGAACAACACATTCCATGTTCATCGACGGATTTTTGCTTTTTAATTTCAGGTTTGGTCTTTCAGTTAATATTAAGCGGTTGTCGTGAATTCTTTAAAACATTTTCACATTGTTTTTTGCACAAATACCGGCCGGCTCAGGGTTTGAAATGAGACCCCAATCTGATTATTGCCGATTTTCTTCCTGATTGTCATTTTGACAAGCCTGTTGACAGCACCGGCAGCATTCATGCCAACGACAACAGAGAAACCCAGATGATCGTTTTATTGCCTTATCGGCTGGAATCTAATAGATTACGGGAGGTCAAGCTTTCGGAGAGAGAAGGTTAGTCTGTCAATCCATCTTTCACTTGCTATCCTTCACTTTTTCCTCCCATCTCGCCATTCTTGCATTTATTCTTTCATTCTCTTCACATTGTGAGGCTGCCAAAATGGCCTTGATAGACAGGCTGAAAGCTAAAGGCTCATCAATGTTATCAGCAGGGGACAGAAAGGCACCGGCAACCGTACAACTGTCTGTGATGGACTGTCTCAGCCTAATCATTCAAACCCATCACACACACACATACAGTACTAACACAGAGCTTTTGTGGGAAAAGCAAAAGGCCAAGGGGGGTCAAGATCATCTGGGTATGTTTGTATACCTGTGAAGAGTTAAAATGGGGAATATTACTACGGACAAACTTTTTTGCTGTTGTTAGGCCAAGGAAATAATAATCTGTTAGAGAGGCCGGCGTTATGTTTAGATTCGATATTGTAGCCTACTGTAGTCGCGGCTTTGGCGAGTGGCTTGTTTACATTCCCAGATGGCTGCACCGAGACCAGCCAACCTAATCGCCATCATATTTCACCATGCAAATGAGCTGTAAAGACAGAGCATCCCAGATACCAGCCTGGAAGATGCTGGGACTTGCATTGATAATGAGGGGGTACTTAACTCTTTTATAAATCGAACAATTTGTGGCCCTAATTTTGCTAATCGGCTAACTCTTCAGTGATTTATATGTTTTTAAATGTGCAGAATTGGGCTGCGTCCTTGCAACATTAAAACATCTGAATCAAACAGCGCACTTCCAAAGAGTACATGAGTCACAGTGGCAAAAAAATCGGTGGAATAACATAAATGCTTTTAATAGGAAAATGATCACTCCGGGAAATCTTATGAATGTGTGACATTTATCAGCTTCAGGTTTTTTGTACATGTACACTCTCAGTCAACAGTTTAGTATCACTTACTCATTCTTTGTTTATATTTTTTCACATTTTAGAATAATAGTAAACCCATCCAAACCATGGAATAACACAATTGTAGCTGTTTGAATTATGTTGTCACTAAAAGCATCCAAAAAATAAATGAACTCTGTTTCTGTCATATTTTAGTAGTCACCCATTGACTACAATATCCAAGAAATTTGGAATAATGCTTGTAACCAAATAGTTCTTACATCATATCTACACCGCACACGACCGGCACGATGCGCCATGACAAACGTGGTTAGAAACGCATTAGAACCCATTATAATTAAAAATGTTGTCCACACTGGATGTGGAACAATCAGCTTGTCATGTCGGGTCTGGTGTTCACGTGTGTCAGCCGCCATTGACTACCTAGTAAGAAAAATGTCTTTATACACTTCTTTGTTCTGTTGAACACGCAAGGCAAGGCAAGTTTCATACACAATGGTAGTTCAAAGACCTTTACAGAAAAATAATAAAAAATAATCTAAAATAATCACAATAAACAAGCGCTTTACCCTTGTTTAGACTGAGTTCTTGGTATATCTAACTGATTTGATTCTTATAATCAGAGTGGTCTGTTAGGTTTATATTTAGTGAGCATATCTGCGATGTATTTCAGAAGAATATATTTTGAAGAATGTAGTAAAGCAAATAGTTCTGGGGCACTTTTGACTACCATTGTCTTTTTACCTACTATGGTAGTCAATAGTGGCCAAGAACTGTTTGCATTACAAGCGTTCTGCCAAATAGCCTAATGTTCATCAGAACATAGAATTTCATGCAGATTTGACATCTCGAGGAAATGAAGACAGAATTTTCATTCTTGGGTGAACTGTTCCTTTAAAGTCTCAACCCGTGAAGCTTTTCAAACATCATTAAATTAATTTTGGACTCTTATTGGCTGCTATATCTATTAAATTATTTGGTAATAGTAATAATGAAAAAAAATATTCCTTGAAATAGTTAAAATATTTCTAATAAAATATATGTTGCCATACAAATGCAGGTCAATGATGACTTGTAGTGTAGATTTCAGTGGAAAACGTGCCAAATGGAGCATGATTGTATAGCAACACTAGCAGATTACAATTGACAAAGACCTTCTAAGGGTTGGAGGTGGAACATTTGAGAACGTGCCAATAAACCAAAGATGAACAAAACAGGCATAACATTTAAAAAGAACCATCACAATTTTCTGCATTGTTGAAACATCTCAGGTGTGTTTAGAGGATAAAGCCAATTGTTTAGATTCACTGTGTTATAGGTTTGACTGCCAAATCAAAATCTTCCAGTAACATAAAGCCTCACAAAGAGACTGGTCTATTTTTAACTGTTCTGTCCGGTTATAGAGTTAAGCAGACAAGCATTACGAATGAAAGCAGTTTAATTTGTAACATACACACTAAGAAAGAAAAGTGGCATATAAAAATGAATGGCAGCCAGCATGTGTTCAATGATGCAGGCCAAATTATTTAAAAAGCCTTGAACATTTGATTGAGCTTAATTCAAGTCTTGACAGAACTATTTGAGGGGCAAAAAAGACATTGATTTATATTTGATTCATGTGGTAGTGATTTTGTTCCATTTGTTAAGACCACCTACTGCAAAGTTTGATTTAAAACCCATTTTCTTATTCCTAAACAACTGAAGACCAAAAGCAAAAACTACATTTTAAAGATTTGCTTTAAATCAAGTCTTATTCAAACTGTATATTTTAATGCATGAACCTTTTGTTTTAAGCTCTGATCTGAGCCCCTACTGTAAATAATGCAGAATTTACTGAATAAAATATAGCCATCTACTGTCTAAGCTATTGTTTATATTTATTATGTAATGTAGAGTTCTAGCTAAAATTATACCTGGAGGATCAGGGCTACTATAAGTGTCACACTTTTACTCCTTTGAATGTTTGAAAGACCATTTCTCTCTAGGCACATACTGTACAGTCTGGCTACAAAGTGCTATTGAATATTTTCAACTTTTGTTTTCCACTTAAACAAGATAAAGGTTAAATAGCACATTGAACTTAACAGCATTTAACGGCTTTTCAGCAAACTTTCAGTAAGCAACTATAAAGCACAAAACGCTTCTGCACTTTCCTGTGTGACAACTAGCCCCGGTCTTTGCTGCCGCAGTATATTTTGAGCAGTAGTACAAAGGATTTTCACTTCTCATTCTCATCGCCGAAAAGAGAGAAGTGAAGGCCACAAAGTAAACCGCTGCTTCCAAAACCACTCCGCAGAGAAAATATTCCCTACAGCTTCAAACTCAATAAATATCTCCCGTTGCTACACTCTCTCTATCCCCCTATTGTTTTCTTTCTTTGTCACTCTCTCAAGACAGCAGACTCATCTATGTTTTATGTAACTCGTAGTGTGGGTCAGCTTTGAGATGGTCACCTTTCCAGGTAGAATGTGTGCAAAGAAAATGAAAGATGATGCAGTATTCAGGCCAAAGTGTGTTCTTCAGGTCTCCCTGTTTTTTATCACAATGAAGATGAAAGCTTACTGTATATGCTACAGGTGCAACAGCTATGAATGTTGAATATGTTTTTTATTAATGTCTAAATACTGTATATGTATATTCATATAATTGTGATTCTGACTTATCTATGTGCAATTTAAATAACATTTTAACAGATTTGTTAATGAAGGAAAACTGCTGGTTCTCCTAATAAAATAGAAAATGTCTTGCTGATTCCAGTGTGAATGTGGTCTATCTGCATTTGTTATATTAAACTGTGAAGGGATTTTCTTTTCACTTCTAATTACAGTAAAAAATGAAACTGCAAGAGGAAGCGCTGAGCGTTTTTCACTTGAGAACTGCTCATAAGAAAAGCGGTACATCTGTTAAAGGGTGAGGTGGGTTTTGACGGAGCTGTGTGTGTGCGTGTGTGCTTGAGTTTGTGTGACAACAGAACAGATGGCTGACAAGTTTGTGAGTCTCAATACTCAGAAGTGCTGATGAATATGTTCCATAAGCCATTGTATGGAATTAAAAGAGTGCTTCGGTGGATTTGGTCTTAAACTGAATGTATCACTGTCTCATTATCAATACTTTTTGTGAAGCAGATCATTTCAGTTTTTTCAGATTAATTATCAATTTTATTAGTATATGAGTGAGGGATAGTTGACCCCAAAATGAAAATTCTGTCATCATTTTCTCACCTTGAAGTTCTTCCAAAGTTGTTGAACACAGAAGATATTTCGAAAAATTTAACAGTTCTGGGACACCATTGACTAATAGTTTTCTCCTCTACTCTGAAAGTCAATAGTGCCCCAGAACTGTTTTTTACAAACATTCTTCCAAATATCTTTTTGTGTTCTGCACAATATGAAAATGTAGGTTTAGGTTATAGGTTTAGAACAACTTCTTGGTCAGTCCATGGTAACAGAATTTTCGTTTTCAGGTCAACTTTTCCTAAAGTAACTTTTTTTGAATATCAAAAAAATGCCCCTACTTCCTGTTTAGCATCTAGTTAATCATTTTTGAGATTTTGCTTTGTATTTTCAGCGGGTTGGCTGAAGGCAGCAAAGGTTATTTGAATGTTTCATTTGGGTTGTTAACGTCACTCTTTGTTTGTCTCTTTAGCTTGCTGTTTTGTGAATAGACCTGCGCTGTAAGCCCCGGTCTGATTTTAAGGTGAAAATAGATGGTGGTGGGGTTTCTCATGTAGCCCAGTGGTCAGCGCTAATGGCCGATTATTACCACAGGCGAGGTGTGATTGATATAAGGGCTTTTTGTTCAGAGCGTAGCCACGGATCTCTGAGCTTCACCTCTTCGTGATGCTGAGAAATGAAGCAGAATGACACAGGGACGACTCGCAGAATATTTATGGTGACAGCGTGCAGTCGCTGTTCCAAATGGTAACTTCTGCGTCACCATCAAACCGCTCATTACTTCACCGGGTACGCTCCTTGTTTTTACAGCTGTAGGCTCTTATATACAATCAGAGAAGACGAGCAGCATCTTTAACAACATACGTTCCACTCAAGTTATTTATTGAGAAAGAGCACCGACGTGTAACGTTTGTTTAAAGTCTTAATTTTTCAGACGTGCTAGGTTACCTTTTTCTGAATGAGGAAAAATAACTAAACAGCTAGCCATTAAATCTACATGAAGCAAAGTGTCTGTGATTGTAGACTAGTGACTGCTGAACGAACTCAGCGTGGTGTCCGCAAGTGCACCTGTGATTGCCTCATGAAAAACAGAGTTTCATTGGCACCTGCTCTGCCGTCTATGGCTCACAGCAGTCCGAATTTGTCCTTTCATGCACGTCACATGCTCGTTACACGAGAACCCGGCGGATGAAGTGTATATAATGACGCTGGTGCATTGTTATCAGTAGTTTGTCTGCACATTGAAACATGCTCTGAATATTGCAGCAATTGGGCTGATGGGTAAAAGTAGTAAACATGTCAGTCAATAGAGAGCTTTACTGTAAATATTGAATCTCTTGCCATTGTTTTTGACAGGACTGTAAACTTTTTATCAATTTTTATTTATCTAAAATATTAATTTATTTATTATCGAATACTTGTATTTAATAAACAATTTGTTGAATTGGTCGTGTCACTTTGTCACATTTAGCTTTATGTAATGGTTCTTCTACTAGTAACCCAAAATAATACTGGCTAAACATACTTTTAAATTGATAGCTAATTCACTTGACAATTATTTTGCCTGTTTTCAGAAATAATCTACAGTTTACTCCTATGACCTATACAACAGACAGTTGTAAAAAAATCGCTACTCTTTTCAAAGAGTCAACCAAAATAGCGGCGTGCCTTGCGTTTTCGAACATGAGAAGAAAGTTCTGTCCAGTCGCAGAAAACGACACCGGCGCTGCCGTTTAAAAAAGACTCAGGACTTTTTTGAAAATACGGTTTACTCTTTAGGATTATAATGTAAAACAGATGCTAACCGCTTCAAAAAGATGTCAAATCCGAACATAGCCTTGGGTTTGCTATTCACTATATCATTGACGAACGTGCCAAGATGCCAATGTCTCTAATGATTGTTGAAATGCACAAAAATAAATTTGTTTTAGAACATTGTGCGAAAGATGGCCTCGTCTGCCAATTGAAGATCAACAAAAGCTGGGACGATACAACAGGACAATGACCCATGCCACAGAAGTAAATCAACCAGAATGGCATCAACAGAGGAAAATACATCTTCAGGAATGACCCAGTCAGAGTCTGACCTCAGCTCGATTAAGACGCTTTGCCGTGACCTTAAGAGAGCGACACACGTCAGAACTCCCAGGAAGGAGATAATGGTGTGAAATTCATACTTCGTACCATTGGCCGGTTTAAACAACATCTGTGAGAATAATTTCATGTAGGTTAGTGGATTGCGATACTTTTCTTGTAAATGTTAAAATGTTTATTCTGTAAAGACATGAAAGCATATAATTGTGTGTTTGTTTTCCCGTTCTGGCATCCATATGTGATTGAGCAATGCTGCTTGAATGCGAATACACAGGCAGTGGATGAAGAGACGGAATGTTGAGCAAGTGTGGGATGATAAAGAGGACGGACCAAAAGCAAACAGATCTGATGATTTCTGCTGGTGTAGGAGGAGGTATCGTGGTCTTGTGTCCTTTCAATGTCCACGAAAACTATATTTTTAATTGAAGTAATTTGTCAGTTTGTGCATTATGTGTTATATTATTCATTAAAAAGTGATCTGTGGGACAAATGGAGGAAATGAAGTGGTAATTTTCACCACAGAAGCAGGTTTATCATTAGTTTGGGGTATATTTTGGTATTATGGGTTTCATTTATAAACTGTTATATTTATGTTTTACATTATAAAATGACTTGGTTGTGATTTCAATTTTAGTGAGCTGTCTAGTCCCTACATAGGCTTCATGGACTTAGAAAACATGGAACACCCTATATAGACAGCTATATAATTCTTATAATTGATTTTTTGATATATTCAATGAAATAATGTACGGTTTTTAAGTCTGTTTTGTAAGGTCTCATTTGGGTGCCTTGAAAGGCGCCAACAAATAAATTGTATTATTATTATTATAGATGATGTGAAATGTGATATGATATGATATATTATGTGATATGATATGATATGATATGATATATGAATATATATTTACACATCTTTATTTTAGTGAGCTGGTGGCAGTGGATTTTGGCATTTCACTTCTTCTCCATGAAGGATACATGTGACGCTGCCTTTAAAATTGGAAAACAAAGAGAGGAGGAGGCAGCAAAATAAGTTCTCTGCCTTTTCTTTCCCTTCCAAACTTCAACACAACTGCATGCTAGACGTTTGTAGTATCTAAAATCAGCTGAACGTTCTGTGCATCCTGAACCCCGAGACTCCTGCGGGGACACCATTCTCCCGGTGCGACTGTTTTTTGCCCGAGTTAAACCCACCGTACTCCTGCGGGACTCGTTACCTGTCCCGTCTCCAGGTTACGCCCGCATAATTGCTTCTGTTGACTGCAGTTCTGTCCCTCGATAATTATTTTGCTTTGGAAACGTATTGTCCCTGATGAGGTGGGGTAGAGGTGACGGATGGCTTGCCGTTAAACCTGTTATGTTTCTCAGGTTGGGTGAGAGGGCAGATTTGCGAACCCACAAAGTCACAGGCTGATGTAATTAAAATGACTTCGTCGATACGCACTGATGACAACAGCGCAAGGTTCAAATTATACACCAGATAATTATAGATGAAAGGTAATTTAAGTTAGCTTGCTCTGAACTTTAGGCTGTTGTTCACGTTATAAACGTTTATTCAGTAAAAATTTCTTACAGTAATCTTCATTCTATAACAACACATCGATAACTGTTTTGTTACAAATTACAAGCTTTGAAACAATTTCCCGTCTGTGTGTGTGTGAGCGCCGTGATGTCCTACTGCTGATTGAGACTATGCAATTACCTTCCCACATAGTGTGGGTGGTTAAATCCAGCTATAGCACAATCCCCCCTGTCTTTTTCTTCATCACTCTAATGTCATGAGTACCTCTATCAACTGCACTATGGTTCTATTCGCTCATCCTATCAGCTTGAGCCATATGGTCTACTGCTTTGTAGTTTCATATTTGTCATTCGTACTGTAGGTGTTTTTAGACAGCTAAGTGGGTCCGTAGTGATAACAGTTATACAGAGATGATCGCTTTTGTCTCTCAGTGAGGAGTCTTTGGTACTTTTCCAATAGTCAGCTGATTTGGCTCTCGTTCAGTATGGTTGCCCTCAAAATTCCACACGCACGGTTGTGTTTGCCGTCTCACTATCTCTGTTGTGTCATTACTGTGAATGATAGTTTGTTTGCGGCCAAACCGATTGCATTGTTGGATATTTACGCCATTGAGCAAATCCCAAACATAAAAACTTTCTGTCTACCAAACACCAAACAGAAGGTTCTTATGGTCGGAATTGTACACTGTAGGGTCATAGATGGGATGGCTCAAGGTTTTAGGACAATGATGGTTTCTATAATCATTTCAGTGCCAAAATCGTCCGTGAAAGACCATGGAAATGAAATGCGGCTACATAAATAAAAAAAAATCCCTAAACTGAATATGTATAAAATGAAAAGTACTGAGTTATTTCAATATATAAGTAACCCCGTCATTAACATGTAGGTTTACGTTACTCTAAACCAATATGTTCAGTGACCACAAATGTTTCTTAAGCGATAGAAATTTCTTATTTCTTCACTCTGCCAAGCACCACTGAGCCACATCAGTTTTGGCGCCATGATGAACTGATGAGTGTGGGAATCAGAGAGATACTTGAGACTGATGTAAGCATCCCGACACAGATGTGAGATGCGCCTGCAAACCGTGAGCAGAATTCTGAAAACAGCGCTGATCAAATCTCTACACGACTACTGTAGATTGAGTCATAATTTAAGTAGCGGGTGGAAATTCACAGAAAACGAAATAGTAGCATGCATCGCATTTCATTATAAGGAAAAAATGCAGGAAAAAGATCATGTGTTTGAGTGCATATTTATTATTTAAGACAAATAGAAAAATGTAGAATTTTAAGGGCTTTTTAACATTTCCAGCTGCAAATGTATGACATTGATTATGATAACTCTTGTACAGAAAGTCACTGAAGCACTCTGAAGTACCATTCAGAAGAGACAAGTATCTAATTACAAGTGATCCAGGAACGTACTCGTGGGTAGGTATGTAAAATAAGAGTATTACCTTTAAAACAACAATATTTAATTGAAGCACTTTCTTTCATGCCCACAAGGCTTAAATTACTAAATGATGCTGGAATAACATTGATTTAATCAAAGATGAAATTTGAGTTCATGCTTGTGTTAATGCAAAAGCAAGTATCAAAATATTGAGACATTTTGAAATGCAACTAATCTTTAGTTAAATTTCGACTCAAACTGTTATGTAAAATAAATCAATTATTTGTTAATAAATGAAATATCTATGCTTGAAAGCAATGCAAAACAGTTATGCTAGTATTTGATTCATTTATTATTTTACTTTTTTATGTATTTATTAGGATGCCAAACACAAACACTGCATGGCAGTAAAGGGAGAAAACAGGACAGTGGGCGCACAAACTCTGGTCATCTTTGTCAAGGACGATTCGTTAAAGCGGATGAGCCGGGCTGTTTCCACCCAGCGGGGCTTTTGATTGGCTGACAGTATTATTGTATGCAAATCTGGCCGGGGTGACAGCCAGTAAGTGAAGGGCTCGCGCTAGTGTAGCACTCAAGATCCGAGGCGCGAGGTGAAGCAGCGGAGCTGTCCACTCCACCGGAGGTGCTGAAAGCAGGATTTCCACGTGAATTATTTCGAAAGGAATACACGAGCCGGGTTTATAACTTCGTCAAAGGATTGCCACTCTGAGGACGTTGTGTAACCAAAGCGTCATTGGATTTATTTACACTCTCTGAAAGTAATACCGTCATTTGACGACCTTTCGCGGGAATACCTTTCTGGATGACTTATAGTTGGATACACAGGTAATCTTCTCTTTTTATCTCTTGTCCGTGATGCAGAACGGATCCGTTTTTCATGTGCCTTTTTAAGAACGCTGTTTTCATAGGCTTTTGTACTGCACTACTTCAAAGGGATAAGACGGATATGCACCGTGCCAAGCACTTTAGCTGTAGTGTGAATAATTCAGGAAATTGTGCGGTGACATTCGGTAAACCGGGCGCGCAATGGCAAGCGACAGAAGCCCTTGTCTGTGCTCGATCGAGTGGGATGAAGTTAGATGAGCTTCTACGTCTTTTACGCTTTGAAGGGGGCAAGTTCACGTTAGCCGAAACGCTGCTACCATAGTCCTTGTATGATATACTGTAAAGTCAACGAATGCGCATGAAGGGGACCTTGGGCACAGCTCGTGGCCGTTTAATTTAGCTGCAGGGTGCTTCGTTTTTTCTGAGCACTTTAATCCACGATTGACACCGTGCGCGCACTGTCGGTATACTGGTTGTTCTCGTGCATATTCAATCCGGTGCGTGTGGAAAACGGGATCGCGGGTAATTTTCGTGGTTCATGATCAGGATGGTCACAGATTGTTGTTTCGTGGTGCAGTTATTAAGGACCCGCTTCGCGTTCAAGAACTACCAGAGCTCAATAGAATGAAAGAGAACACATGGTTACAAAGTTGAACTACTTTAACTTGACGATTGTATTTTAAAAGCTATTAACATGATAATAAACGCGATGTCTAGCAATTCAATGAGCGCGTACTGAACGCTTCTCATTGTGTGCACGGCGCACATGAACTGGCGAGTAATGTTCTCGGTATTGGTCATGTCCTAATCGATACTTCATGTTATTTATGACCTTCAAAAAATAAATAAAGCCTTTCTGACTCTTTATCCCTTTGAAAGGTCTTAGCTATTATTTTTATCATTATTATTAGACAATAACACAAACGCGTCAGGAAACATGAATACAGTTTAGAGCTGTGTTTTTTAATAAAATCTAAGTTTTCACAGTTTTAGGCCGTTATATTTTCTAAACCGTTTTGATATTTTCATCTTTGCATTGACACAGACCTTTCTTGCGTGTGCTTTGTTCGAACGAAGTGCTTTATTTGTGCACTGCGTTGCTGAGGTTTATGTACAATGAAGATATAAGTCCAGAACATGACTCAAAACAAAGTGAAAGTTCAAAAAACAAAATAAACTGATGAAAGTAAAAGGTCATAAACGGAACATGTGAGGACATGCACTGTACCCCTGCCCATGACGGATGAGGTTCATAGTTTATGCATGAGAACTCAGTAAGGGTTAGCTGCTGTGTGTGCTCTCATGCCACTCTGACTGAGCTCTGACTCTGATGCACACCCAGTTTTACATCAAATGTATGTCATGTCGCTTTCCTTAGTGCCCAGTTGTTAAATATGCATTGAAGGCAAATACTCTACAAGGAATTCGAGAGTGAAAGAAACAACAACCAATTACCTCTCCGGAACACAAAGATGGCCAAAAACACAAGCCCTCGTACAAAACAACATAGCCTTTAATGTTAAACGCACAAAAAAGCAGAGGAGAGGCTGTAAAAGATGCCTTCGGGGCTTTCAGACAAATGGAGAGAAGGCAAGCAGTATCTCCATTTACATGGGCAGAACTGGAAATTGTAAGAGCCTCTTTGGCGATGGGAAAATCTCAGACTGCACTGTGCAGGACGACACTTTGTCTCTCCATCTCTCCAAAGCAAATTATTGTAAATGTTTTAGCAGCAAGTTGAGGTGTAGTGATGGGGTAATAGGCATCGATGTGAGCAGAAGTGAAAATAGATGTAGGAACCATTACACAGAGAGTGGTTTACCAAACATCAAGAGGAGCTCTGATCTTTTAATAAATCATTATGTGACTTCATCATCATCATCGTCTTCCAGCTAATTTTCTTTGCGACTTGCCGACTTGTCATTGTGCGTGCATAACAGTTCTGCTGTTGTTTACTGTGTTGAGAGGCGCTCTTACGACACACACCCAAAAAAGAAGAGAGGCAAGACAAACAGTCTAATTGCTTTCAATAATTAATCTCTTCAAATGACTGCCTCGCCTCTGCAGCCTCCATGTGAGTAACGTCGCCCCGAGATGCGCATTCAAATGAGAACCCAGCATCAGACCGTGTTTGTTATCGAACAATGTCGTCAGGATGGACGTGCTAAGCGCCCACTGCCTCATAACTTGATTTCTTGTCTCGAAGGGGACCCTGTCCAAAGATATGTTCATCACTGACCTGAGTGAGTCCTACTGTTGCACTAATGAATCCTGACACCGCCCACAGATTGGACAGGTCAGTGCAATCCTCCGTGACCAGCGAATAACACAGTTCAGTGGTCAGCACACATAAAGCTATCTCTGAGACTCGCCACACAAAGGGGTTCACTGACCTGCTGTCTGTATCCATCTGCTGGGGTGATCGTATGGGTGTTGGCAGCTTCGCGGTGTTGGTTATTGTTACACTGTAGTTTGGATTTGAATTATGGATCTCAGTTTAGTACATAGGGTTGTGGTTGTCTTAGTGTACAATGAAGTAAGAATGGTAAGAAATGCAAATACTGCATCTTTCCTTACATTTGAAAAATTTGATGTAGACCCCCAAAAGTATGAATCTTAAATTTTAGTTGTTGGTTAGCTCAAAAACACTGTGCATGGTCTTGTGGCCATTTTCCAAAACTGTCTATTTTACCTTGCCCCGTTTCACAATGGGAAACTGACCACAATGATTTACAATTTGAGGTTTCGGGCAAGGTTTTGCGGAAAATGTCAGTTTGGCATTATTTGACTTTAACACATGTAAAGATATGTACATACAGCAGCCTGGAATTTGTTTTACTCAAACATGGTGTTATAAACAACTTCGGAAACATAACAATACTGGTCCAGTTTTTAACACTGCACAAACGTATAAACTAGGGCTGGCAAACGATTAATCACGATTAAATGCATCAAGAATAAAAGTTTGTGTTGACATAATACTCTATACTGTATGTGTGTTTTCAGTGCATATTAATTTTGTATTCATAAAAACATATACAGTACATACATGTACATGCATACAAATTTAGGAAATATTTACATGTATTTATTTATATTCATCAATAATTGAAATCATGTATATGCATGTTTATTCATTTTTATATTTTATATATATATCATTGTATAATATATATTTATATTTTATACATATTATATAAATGCAAACGATAATCCTATGAATATGGTCAGTTACAAAATTAACAAACAAAAATGCTTTAAAAATATATTAAGAAATAATCTCATAGAATATCTCTCTCAAAATTTTCAGACCTTGACTCAACCTCAATTTTGTATTGACCTGTTACATCTAAACTTTTTATTTGGCTCAGTTGAGGTTCTGAAACTGCATCCCTTGTGGCAATAGAACTTTAACTGAGCCAGTTTCTACTGTGAAATTTATTTTGTTTAATAATGTATAAACATTGCACAGTCTTACGATATTCTCTAAAGTTATAATCGATGACACATGCCTCTGTAACCAAAGTCAGTTTGAGTTCAGCCTAATATTTCAAAAATCATGAGCTAAACAGTCTACACTTTCAGAAGAAAACACCTTAAACCAATGTATTAACTTATTAATAATGTTATATACATATACACCCCTTTACCAGATGAAATGTCATTAAAGTGTACAGTGCTACTCTAATCCGGTCTGAATTTCCTGTTCACTTGTCTAGTGTGCTGGTAAATAGGCGACCACTAGCCTTTGCTATTTGAGACCATTCTGAGTATGATAAAGTGGGCCTACAGGCTCCTTATACGCTCGCTTAGGGTGATATCACATTAACATCTACTTAGCATGGCTTATATGGGTGACTTAATTTGTGCTTGAAAAAAAGATTTGTGTTTGACAGGCAGTATTCGCAACACGTTGGATCTAGCTTTGGCCTTGGGGGAAATTAATTCGATTTTATAACAAGCATTTTGAAGTTTAATAGATTAAAGAACAAAGCCGAGCTAGGAAATGCGATTTCAACCCAGACAGGGAAATTGTGAGGGCAATTTCAGTTTTGTTCACTGGTGTTCTCAGCACAGCCAATCCTGATTGGTGGGCCGGCCGTCTGATGTAGTGGGTGTTCGAGTCCTTGTTTCTCATTGTCCAATTGCTGGAGAGAGTTAGCGTGCAGACAAAATATTGATTGGGTGATGAGGGTCTTTGACTGCATCTGTGTTTTGCACTTGTCTGGTATAAGCAGAGCCTCAGCATCACAACCCAAACTTCCTTCCTGAGTGTCGCATTTTAATGGACACAGGTGCATGTTTCACATGGTAGCATCTGTCCTGAGCCGCTGGTAGAGCTCTGCAGCCTGCGGTGTCTGTACGGCCGTTCTCCAGTCTCACCTCTGCGTGCCCATGCTCTTGCGTGTGTGTGCTGCTTTTAATTAGTCCAGATTACCCAGGGAAAAATGCTAAACGGCCCAAGCAAAAAACCATCCGGAGCTCCTTGTTAGGTGATAAACTAAACAAGAAGCCGAGGAATGCACTTTGCGAATCATAATTTTAATGGCACCACTGCCGTCTTAGACTGCGAAAATATAAAACGGCTTCAAATTGCGCTGTTAATTGCCTCATAAGGCAAGTATGGAATACCAATGGTTTTTTTTATAAAAAAAGGTTTCTCTGGAAGGCTTTCTCGTATGTGGGGAAAGTCAATTTTGTGAAAGTCAATCTGGTGGAGTTCCAAAAAACAAACTGATCAAATGTACACCTTGAATGCACTCTAGTGTAAATTGTCTGGCGCATGCATAAATGCACGTGAATGTAGGTTAAGAGTGATTTTGGAGAAGCTCTCTGTTAGAGAACACACCCCTCGAGGGGTGAGCGAGATCCAGATAGCTCCCTCGGGCGTAACTATTTTATGACTATTTGGACCTGTTTTTATGCCTCTCATTTTATTAGATTTTAAAGAGCTCAAGCGCACGTCCTCGCAAAAGAGAGCACAACCATTTAGGGAAATCCGTATGCTTTCGCCCAAGGGACTAACTCACATTCTGATCAGTTTATTACCCGGCAGGCTCAGCAAACCCATTTTAGCGGGCGCGGGAGAGCGGGAAGTGAGTCATTCGGGGTAGTAAAACACCTGTGGGATTTGCCAAAGAGTTATTTCGATGTGCTCATAGGAATGTTAGCACGTTAATCTGGTTTGAGTCCAACTGAATGTTCACTCCAAAAGAGACATGTTTCTTTTATTGAGAAAAATAGGGATGAGATGTGATCCATGTGATGTCTCTCTTCAACAATATAGCAAAAATGCAATGACACAGTTGAGTCATTCTGTTGAGGTTGGTGGCTGAATCGCCTCACTTCCGAATTTGATTTGAAGTCTGTTTATCCTCCTGGATATGTACTTCTGAGCGGGAGTTTAAGAACGATTACCTCTAAATTTGTGGTGTAGCTCTGAGCTTGAATTCTATGCTAAACAGAAAAGATTTAAGCATTCGTTGCCACCGCTTAGTGTTAGACCCCTCTGATCTGAGCGAGGAAGGGAACAGGAAAAGTGTTTCAAACCAGTTTAGGCTTCAAAATGTGAGACAGGTTTTCGTTTCTCTCTTTTTGTAGTTGTGAAGTGGTTCTGAGTTGTCAAAATAGTTTTGCTTCAAAAACTACAGATTATGTGGTGGCCCTACAGAGTACTAACATTGATCATAGTATCAAAAGTCAACAGAAATGTAAATTAGATTATATTAATAAGATACTACTTCACTGCACAAAACACATTGTGCCTACGTCGTGTTTGTGTTGGATAGTTGGTGACCTCATCAGATTCTATGGTTAGATGCATTGTTTTATTTGCATTTAGTTTTGTTTATTCCTGCAGTCTGTGATCAAAACAGATCTGAGATACATTTTTAGGTCATGACCAACCAGCAGAGCAGAAAGTAATACATGCAGTAGTCAGTTTTAGTACATAAGTTTTTTCTTTATGGTATATTTAGTGGATAGATTTTAAAGACTACGAGTCAATTTTTTTATATGTACTGTGGTAGAAATGTGTTGGGAGCGACTGGATAAAAAAAGAAAAAAGCATGGTTATTAAATGGATGAGCAATAATAGATAATGCACATAGGTAGACATGCAGAGAGTAGCATTTACCCAAGGGCTGATCTCTCTTCTTATCTGTGATTGGATGCCACCGTGTTTTTATCTGACTGGCAATGGAAACAGAGCTTTGGGTGTAATGAGTCTGAGATATTTGTGGTCTTCCCTGGGCTGGATAAAGCTTACTCTTCTCACGCTAATCTGGTTAAAGAACCAGAGCACGTGGTCGACCAGCCTGGCTGGATCAGGTCATGTGATGGGAATCTGATCGCACCCTGACCTCTTGCCGTGAGGGTCGGATGTTCTCAACGACTGGAATTTTAATGGCAAATAAAAGGCGTAAACTATTTTATTTTAATTCACAGTTTAGTTGTTTAGAGGTTTATTGATTATTATTGTAGCACTTAGAGATGTTGTATAAGGTTGTGTTGAAGCTAGAGAAATGGAATATCACACATATAACAAGAACCTCAAATAATAGTTGTTTTCTATTTTATCTGGGCTTTTCTATATTGGCTAATTGTTTATGTACTATTTGTTATATCTTGTTTTATTTTTTATCCTACTTTAGTTTATTTTGTATAAATTATATTTCATTTCATTTTGTTTTATTTTATTTATGTCTTATTTAATATCATTTTATTTTTGTCCTGATTTTAATGTCTTATTGTGGTTTATTTTTGTCTTATTTAATTGTTTTATCCTTTTTATTTTGTCTTATTTTACTTTTATGTTATTTTTGATTACAAAATCTGGTCATCCTTTTTTGCCATCATAATATGAACATAATAGGCGAAAACATAATATAAATGGAGTATCCTGGTTTTTTTTGCATAAGATCACAGACCTTCGGTTTACTTATACTAGTGATAAAAAGCTATTTTACTCTTTTATCTCACAAAAACAGTCAAGGAGACAGAGAGCCATGTGATGCCACAGGTTAATGCACTTCAGCTTTTATGTGTGTGGCGCTTCAAAGTAGTTCACAGTCGGCAGAAATGCATCACTTTAATCACTCCACTGTTTTCCAGCTCTGCTTTACAACTTCTATAAAGAGCAAAGCAGTTTCATAGGAGTGAGTTTGTGAGCATTACAGACGTCCATAAAGACATCGCCATTAGAGACTCAAAAAGCTCACAGCGCGAGATGCTTACAGTACCATACCTGAAGGCCTAATGTTTAACAGCTCTGTTGTTTTCAGCTCATGGTTCACAGCATCCATTGCATTGTAAGCTAGAAGGCACTATCAAGACTTACAAGCCACATGGACTTAATAATTCGATTTCCATGCATTGTGTCACAATGGATGCAACACACTTCACAGGACAATCTAAATGTTAATTAAATTAACAGTTGTGTGAAATGTAAGCTAAAACAGTATAAGTAAGCACTGGTGGGAGAGTATTGCAGCGCAGTTTCATTCTGTGACATTTAAACCCCTGACTGGAGCTTAATGATATTGAAACAAAGCTTGGAAAAGATATTTTGCATGACCTTTAGGACACTCATGTGGTTTAACAATATTGAAGGCATATTCTGTAACATTTTGCACGAGCCCTTTCACACGGTGAAATATAATTAAAGGTTCCACTGACAGCTAGACAATGACAGAAAAAGACACATTGACACAAATGGCCGGCTTCTGTCGCTGATTGACAGACTGGAAAATATAGGCGCGATTTTCACAGCGACTGTTAAAGACTGGAAATGGTCTGCTAACAAATCTCTGTCACTTCTGTAGACGTGATGTAAACAGTTGCCTTTATGGACAAGACTAAAGAGGGAGAAAGAGCAAGACGGCAGAATAGTCTGGATAGGGTTGTTTTGACTTTATAAATATCAATTTTCATTTTAGTGTGACAGTTTGTTAAGAAAAAAAATGGCAGATTAACGTTGTGTGAAATTTTTATTTTTGGTAACTTTCGTAACTATTGATATTGTGTCCAATGTTGGTTTGCTGTTTGGTTGATTCATTTATTTATGGTGTGTTTGTTCACTCATAGTCACCTATATTTTTATTGACCCTCATGTCAAATATCAAACCTATATCTGTGGATCACAGAATAATCCATTTTAAATGTCTCTGTGTGTCCTTACAATGGAAGTCAATGTGGGCAAATGTTTTTTGATGACCAACATTCTTCAAAATATCTTTTGTGTTTACCAGAAAGTCATACAGGTTTGCAATGACATGAAGGTATATTTGGGGTAAATTATTCCTTTCAATGCAAGTATCAGGTCATAAGCGTGCTGACCTTTAGTACAGTAAGTGCATATTAAAGGGGTAATTCACCCAAAAATGAATATTCAGATTGTTCCAGTCCTGTACAAATGTTCTGCTACACACAAAGGAAGATATTTAGAAGAATGTCAGTAACCATACAGATCTCATCCCCCATTGACTCCCATATGATTTATTTTCCCTACTATGGCAGTAAATGGGGGATGAGATCTGTTTTGTTAGTGACATTCTTCCAAATATCCTCCTTTGTGTTTAGCAGAATAAAGTGATGTATGAAGGTTTGGAACAATCTGAGGGTGAGGTAATGATGATTGAAATTTGGGGTAAACTATCCCTTTAAAGCTGCAATCTGTAACATATTTGGTTGAGAAAATCAGTTTACTCCCGTTCTTTAGATTATAAAAAGGTTGGAAAGAAACGGTTCTTTAAAGATCTTTTGACTGGGTGGTTCTTTCGGGGATTTGATTTTAATATAGCATCAATGTAACGAGTCTTTCAAAGCACCTTTGTTGAATGTAGACTAGACTAAACTGTCAAACTAGCTAAAAAATGACGGTTCTCAGCAATCAGAAATTGAAAATATGCTGTTATTTGATTGAAAATCTCATATTGCCAAGCTCTGTGACCAGAATCATAAACATCTCCAGCCCAAGTCAAACTCTTTGAGAACTAAACTAAGCTGGTAAAATAACTGAAGAAAGAAAGCAGATAACTTGAATACAAAAAATAGAGGTTATTATCTTTTGTCAGACGCTGTCTCGCTCTGTGTGCCCTTGTGTTGCATGAAGAGCGTTATTTTGGGTGTAAAAATTCACCCTCTCAATTTAGCTTGCTGTTGAAGACCATTTCTGCCGAACACATTAAACCACACAAACACAAAATAATCTAACGCATGGAAGTTTTCCCAAAATCAGAAAAAGCCATATATATGAGAATCACAAATGAAACTACATTATTGTTGTTGATGTCAGCCGTGAAATCCAGTAAGCAGATCTTTGGGACTGCAGCACGGGTTTAAGCGATCAATGTGGAAGGCCTGTACTTTATTTCCTATCTCAACCAAACAGGCCCTGTGTGCTTTGGCTGCGCTTTACTTTCACGCTACACCGTTTTAATTTCAAACAATCATAACCCTTCATTTTCTATTCACAACAAGTCAAAGCTGTTAAGTGGAATGAAATATATCCTGAGCAGAGTGCTACTTGCACAATGAAAGCACGAAGATAGTTGCTCTCTTAATCATTTACTTACCCTCATGTCATTCCAAACCTCTATGACTTTTTTCTACTGCAGAACTCAAAAGAAGATGTTTTAAAGAATGTCGACTTAAAAGAATGTTGAAAGAACATCGGCCCCCATTGACTTGCATTGTATGGACACAAGGTCACTACAACATTCATTCATTGAAAAGACTGTCGTCGGTCCATGGGTGTCTGAGACTGAGTCTGTCATTTCTCCTTTATATTGTCGCATTTCTTTGGCCGATGTTCCGCTGTGGTCAGTGTAAGTTGGATTTTCAGCATTAAGTGCACTCTATGGTGGGGGTGGGATCAATTGTAACTAAACAGACTTCAGACGTCTCCGCTGTCATCCAGAGTGTGGGCATGTCATTTTTTTATGTGCAGATAAATGTTCAGGAGGGACTTTACATGGTTGTTTACTGATCAGAGCAGCTATGACCGTACTGTTTAGATGCAACAGGAGACGGTGGTATTGAGCCGCCTGCTGAGAGCCTGGCACACAGTGATCTATTATGAACATTGTGAATGATACACATCGCTCATTTGAAAGTCAATGCCGACACTTGACATAGATGTGGCCCGGACGATTTATGGCCACCTGATAAAGTTATGATGACTATCCCTATAGGTGAGCGCACAGCGTTCCATCTTCTCGTTTCCCCCCTCTCTCTCTCTCTCTCTCTCGCATTTGCACACAGAAGGTCTGATATATGACAGCCAGGCACGGCACGATTAAAGTGAGAGAACAGATGGATACAGGTTTGCATCCAGAGGACTAGATTGTTTTGCAAGCGAGTCATGCGCCTGACTTCAGACCATTCACATGAAATAAAGACTGTGCTTGTGAAGCTCACTGAAATGATTTACTTCTCTGTTGATTCATTACAAATCTGTTATTCTCAAAATTTGTTTCAATGACAAATTTGTGAACAACCTTAAATCTCTTTAAACCTTTAAAATTCAACCCTTGAATAATAATAACAACATTTGAGGTTACCTGAAACAACATTTGTTAACCCAACACAAGTGCGTTCAGATGGAAACTTTTGCTGAAGTCTCCTGAGAAATAGTCTCGGATATCTAACAAATGTCTGACTTAAGTTTTAACAGAGATCCCAACGATAGCAAAAACTGAGCTCAGATTTGTCACATCAGCATTTAAAAATCAATAATATTGAAAATGTCCAAATGAACTGGGTGTCGCAATGTCCCGGTATTGACAATGAACTTTTTCCAAACCTGTGTACAATTTTTTTTGGGTGGAAGACAGAAAGATATTTGGATGAATGTTAGCAACTGAGATTTCTGGGGCACCATTAACTACCATAGTAGAAAGAATTATTGTATTTTTTTTCTTCTGTTCATCATACAATACAATATTTGAAAGATTTTAGGAAAAGAAGTTCTGGGGCACCCAGAACTTGATGCCCTAGAAATCTCAGTGGTTCACATTCTTCTAAATATCTTTCTTTGTGTTCGACAGAACAAAGAAATTTACACAGGTTTGGAACAACTTCAGGTTGAGTCATTCATGAGAGAATTTTGAAGCGTCAAAAAAGTGAAATATGAATATCACTGTTTCACATATACTGTACATTTCATTAAATAACTCAGAAATTATTTTGGCCAGGATAACGTATAGTAAAAATGTGTGACAGCCCTAATATGAACTCAAACATTTCTCATCAAATTTACCCAAACAGAAAATCATTTTACACATCCATACTCTTAGATTTTTTAACAATTTCAGGAGAAACATCTGTGAGTAAATATATTTTTGTCTTTGAATTAAAAAGTTAAGTGTACCCCTAATTCTGTACCAAGACTACCGTTTCTCTTCATAATGTTACTTGGATGTCTAACTTAAATGTAATATTTTATGCATTCATAGTCATGAGTGTAATATATCAATCCATCTTCCTATCTTTACTTCCTCATGGTGCTCAATATTCCCTAATTGATCCAAAGTAGATTTAATCGTGCTACTGAGTGTGGGACTTTTATTTAAAGCATTAGTTTAACCCACAGCAGAATGTTCTAATTAGTCGAGCTGTGATGTATTGTTTGTTTGAAGAGGCTTACTCTTCATTTTGTTCATTTGTTTATGTTGTTTTAATTTCATTACAGGAGGGCACTCATGAGAGGCTTCAGACGGTGCTGGGCAGCGCTCCTGCTCTGGGGGGCAGTTTTGATTTCCGAGGCGCGTCCCTCCAAGGATGGATTTACCCCAATGGCCTATCGACCTCTCGTCAGATTCCGTCACAAGGTATCGATCTTTCCTATTTCGTTGGCCGTCCCGTAACAAGATGAGACTTGTGTCTGGTTGGCTACGATGCTTATTATCCCAAAAAATCTATCATCTTCTTATAACTGATATGCATAATATTTGTATGTGAACCGTATGAGATGTTTCGCTGTGGACAATTAGAACCACAGGCCATCATTTTAACAGTGCAGGCATCAAGATAAAACAGCCCAGCGTGATTGTGTGATTGTGTAATTGAATGTTTATTGACCGACTGTTGCAGTGGGTGAGCTGTGTAGACACATGCAGTCAGAGACAAGCGGTTGAGGTGTTTTTCCACCACAGAAACATAATGCAGCACAAACAGGCTTCAGCGCTTTTCTCTCTGTGAGCGAAGGTCTGGCAGCACTCAGAGGATCTACATTATGTAACAGAACAATTAAACTCTGGCTGAGGAAGGGCAGCGTCTCCTGGAGGATGGCTAGCTGTCTCTCGTTGATACATGTTCCCTTTATTTGAATACAGAAAAAACAGCAAAGCGGAGAACAGAGAATTCATCACGGGCTCTTTAAGAAAGTTAATCTAATGTGTTTGTTTTAAAAATGTGGGATTGTTATGTGTATTTTATTTGTAAGTGTTATTTAAAAAGTCTTTTTGGAATGCTTGAAGTTAAGAAAAAGCTGCCAATGAGAGCCCAGCAATGATGGGATCTCCTTCATTACGTTTTTTAAAGCATCACAGGGTAAGATATCATAGAAAGAATTTGAAAGAATTTATACAAATTCTAGGAAAGTGTGAACTACTTTAAATACAATCTCAACAATGTATGCGATATTTTAATACTTTTAACTTTAGTGACAAAATAATTACCTCAAAATGTTTGTGTTAGAGATACGGCTAATAAAGAAAGGGTGCCCCTTTACATTTGACCTGTAGCATACAGTAAGAAATAAGAATACAGACATTCCGTAAATTCATATACAATATTTAAAATGCTGAAAAATTTATCATGCATCTACAGGATGAGCGCAGCCTTGACATGATCTGTCAATCTTTGTATAGACCCTTTCGGAAGACCGGTCCAGTGTATAAAATTTAACGACATCTAGTGGTGAGGTTGCGAATTGCAACCAACGGCTCACTCTTTTTGCTTCTTTGCCAAAATAAATATTTATGAAACCCATTCTGTTAAGCAGTTTGTCCATTTAGGGCTACTTTAGAAACAACATGGTGAATTCCATGTAAGGGGACACGCTGTGTACGCAGATAGAAATCGCTCATCCTAAGGTGATAAAAACATATCGCATAATTATGTAAGGCCTTTGACATAGTTTTGTATATTATATTGCATTTCTGGCAGTAGATCCTGAAAAAATTACACACTGGACCATAAGTCCACATATATACACATACACATATAAATATGTATAGAAAGGTTGTGAAAAACAATGGAAAAAGGTCATTGTTGTAGTGAACCTGTGTTTCAGTCAGTGGCGAAGGATACGGAGTTAAGGCTGCTTTGTTGGCACGCGAACAGGAGATAAGCGGTGACCTCATTAGCTTTCCCTCAACTCGGCTTGCCTCAATCATCATGAGTAATTCAGCTTATAGTATGAGGCTTTGTCCTGCTCTGCAAAAGCCGATCTCCTGTCAACGATTCAAAGCAAAATACTTTATTCACCATAGTTTCTACCATCCTGTACAGCCTCTCGGATTGAGGCACAAATCTGGCTCTGTCCCTGAAACTAGATGTTTGAGTGGCAGATGGAGCACATGTAAGCTAAGGCTAACGGACAGGGCGGTGCAGGTATTATAGCCATGATTTCATTTCTGCCGTTCAGTTGCGTAATTGACATACAATTGATTCCAGGAATCGAATCATTTCAAATTGCTTCAGAAGTCTTGATGGAGCTGTTGCTTCGAGCTAAATGCTCTGTCAGCCATTGCTGGAATTTTATGTTTTGTTGACATGAAATGAATAACGGCTCAAAGCAATTATATTATTCATTGAGCCTTTGAATCAAGATGGAAATAACGGTCGAATAGGGTTTAAGTCGGAACACCAAGGTCAGAACACAGAAGAAGATATTTTAAAGAATGTTGTTTACTGGTCCCCATTCACTTGCACAGGTTTTCTGTACATACAATAGAAGTCAATGGGGGCCAGTGCTGTTCGGTTACCAACTTTCTTCAAAATATCTTCTTTTGTGTTCTGCGAACGTCATAAAGGTTTGAAAAGACAAGAGGGTGAGTAAATGATGACAGTATTTTCATTTTTGGGGTAAACTTTCCCTTTAAATTATAAAAAGAAGTGGTTATTATAAGGACCTTTTTAAGTGTGTTTAAAATGAGGAGGACGATAGTGTGGTGTTAGTCTCAGCCTCAAGCATTACGCGGCACAAAAAGAAACAGGATTGGTTGCTTTACCTGTCAGTCTTATGAACTCTTGGGCGGGCCTTGGCCTAAGAAAGTGCCGATTAATTCAGTGTGAAGGTCTGGCTAAACAAGACTAGTGTGGTGTTTGCTCTCAGGTCAGAAATGTGCTCTGTTGAATCAAGTGGATTTGCATAAGGGGAGGAGCTTGTTGTTGTTTTGGACAGATTGGACAAATGTCTCTAAAGACCCTTAAAAACTGAGAGAAAACTTTAAATGTTCTGCCTCCACGAAATGGAAATCCTCACCAATTATCCAATGTAAGCGAATAATCCCTCTACATATCCAAATCATCTTGCTGGTCTTTGTCTGTACTAAAACCAATTACTGATTATTTACTGACAGGCTGACTTTGAGCTTCCTCATACATACAAGAGAGAGAAACTAAAAGCAGTTTTAATATTTGGTATAATTTGGCGTAGCACCATATTTGTCCCCTTTAATGGAATATTCGTTTTTACTTCGGTCTCAGCTCAGTTTTTTGGTCTTTTCAAATGACAACATGGAATCTAAATTATTAATAGCAGACTATATAAACAGTACAATATATATATTAAATATGGGCTATACTAATTCATATAATACTCCATTACATTATTAATCACAATTCTTTTAAAACAGTTAAACTCAGGTCAGTTACACTACAGGTCATTCTTTATCAATATTTTATGTTGTAGCATCTTTTAAGACTTTGGAAAATGCACTCTTGACATTTAACACTGTCAGAAAAACACATAGTTTTATCATGAAAGAAATTTCTACTAATGATTGACTGATGGTGAGAGAGAAAGGAACAGTTCACCTAAAAATAAAAATGTTGTCATCGTTTACTCAACCTCGACTACTATGGAAATCAATGTTAGCCAAGAACTGTTGAGCTACAAGCATTCTTCCAAATATCTTTCACTGTGTTTAGATACATTTATACAGATTTTAAACAACTCGAAGGTGATTAAACAAAGAAAGAATTTTCATTTTTGGGTGAACTGTTACCTTAAGTATTTTTGTCAACAAAAGAACATACACCCTCAGATCAAAAGATTTTCAACATCTTGAGGAACGTTTCAGTCAAGTGACCCTAAACTTAAACCAGCAGTGTAGATCTGGTAGAGCAGAACATTTTTACACAACCTAAAATACTCTACATATATGCTTACAGCATCTTTCACGTCTTGTAACTCTGAAGGAAACAGAAAGGTTTATTTTGGGTGTGTAAAACACATCTCAAATCCAGTGTGTGGATGTCTGCGGTCTGTTGACATGCTGTCTGTGAAGAGTTTCTACTGTTTTGTAAGTATTGTTTCTCTCTCTGTTCTTGTTCCAGCAGGACGGGATCTCAGAGAATTTACGGATTAAGGGTACGTACAATCCTCCACTTCACTCTCTGCCCACATACACTCACTAAAAGCAAATATGTACATAAGTGGAACAAAAAGTACTAGGGTATTACAGGTGTACCATGGTCTTTGAAAGTGGAAGTGCCATAGTAATGTACAATTTCTACATCTGATCTGACAAACAATTAATATTATTTTTTATTGGTTTTTGGACGTAACATTTTTTTCTTAAGTTGTTGCTAAACCTCTCAAAGTCAGTATGTGGCAGAAGAGAAATGTGCTGATCTTTTAGGTTTCTTCAGATATACTTTAAATGGATTAAATACATGCAAATTGTGCCAAGTATATTAGTTGATTACTCAAGAAGACAGAATAAAGCCACATCAATTATTATGCTAGCAAAGTTTCATTCATTTTAGATGTAAATCTTGGGTTGGCTGTCACCCAGCAGTCATCGGTTATAAAGACGGCACTAAGAAGAGCCAGTAAGATGATGCCAAGTACCTACAGAGAGAGCTGAGATGTGAAAAATCCTCTACCTCCTCATTCTCTGTGTGAGGTGAAGTCCCGTCATAAATATTATCTCGGGTCAGCTCAAAGGTGTGTGTGCGAGTGGCTCCTTTGGCTACAGGAACTATAATCAGACTTTAATAGAGAGCCTGACTTTATTACTGTGGAAGGTCAAAGCTGGAGTTGTACAGTTGACGTTGTGATGAAATATAGGATCTGGTTTAATAAAATGTGTCTTGTGTTCTTTTACTCTTCTGTCTATAATACTTACAGTAGTTCAAACATTCAGTGACAGATGTAGAATGACCCACCAAATTCAACTAGTGCAGTGATACAGAATATTGTCGCTGTCCAAATGTGCTGTTTTTCAGGAAATGGAAAAAACACGGTACATTTTAAATAATTTCACACAGTACGCAAGCTCTTTTTAATACTTCTTAAGTTTGATATTTGCAAAACCTAGTAACAAACATAGAAGGTATCTTATAATAAGGATTTATGGCAAAAAAGAAAAATGACAAAATATGGAGATACAAGGTTTCAGAAGGACAGCATGGATATTGTTCTATTATGTAAAGTGCATGCTCATTTTGAGTTTTATTTTAGAAATGGCCAGTTGTGTATATTTGGACACGTCCTCTCTCCCATAAATCTACGGCCACTGTATCTTCTGAGCATATTTTGATCTCTTAAAATAAAACAGATTTCTCATAAAATAATCCTGACAAACACAAGCATTAATCTTTTCTTTTTAATATATTTTTTAATATTTTTCATTCCAAATGTAAGAAATCACAGTTCTGTATAAAAATCTTGTGTAGCTTTTCACTTTCTACATGGAATGGTGTGTAAAAATAGTTTTTGAAGGCCTTTTCAAATATTAATGGATCATTTTAATTATTCATTCCTAATTACGCCGTGTTAAAGGGGATTAAGTTCTGATTTAAGTATATTACCTTAATGGAGGCGCTGGGTTTTACCTCATTCGACTTCCTGAAAAGCATTCAATGAAGCCCGTTCCTTTCTTATGATGTCGCTCATTTATTTCATAATGATTACACCTTTGAAGTCCTGTACCTCACGTCTCAGCATTGAATGTATTCACAGCCGTTCAGACAAACCATAATTCACACTTACTGCTTAATTTTCCACATGGCACAAGTTGCCCGCTTTGTGCATTGAAAGTCTAGACAGCAGAACATGGAGTTAAGCAGGAGTGAAAATGTAGCCAGCTGAAATTGGCTGTCAGATTTTGAAACAGAGAAAGACAGCATGTACACGCATAGCACAATTTCCCGTAATTGGAATCTTAAATGAAGTGCACAGGAGCTGAACATAAATACTTTTCTACTGAGGGTAAAATCACTTCTTTGGTTTGCAGAATAGGCTTTTGTGTAACAATATAAAAAATTGTACTGCAGGTAATGTATTGGGCAAACTCTGTTACTTATACTGTACGCATTTTTATACCACTGTACAGTAGACTCTACTATAAAACTCATTCAAAAGCATTTAAAGATTTTTTTTATTCAGTAAGACCAGGGTGTTCCCATATGGCTGGGGTCCCCTGGCGCTGTCTTTCTTTCTTTCTATTGTCCACCTTTGCCATTACAATACAATTTAATAATGTGCTCAAAGGGACACCTCTTTGGCCTAAATTGATAATAGGTTTTTGAAATGCCGAAGGCTTATAGCTCCAAATTGTATGTTAATCCTGAAATCTCTTTAGCTTCTTTGGGATCCCATTTCAGTATTTGAAAGGGAACACTGCATCATGTCTGGTGAAACACAGAGTGTTGCTAAGTGCACTGCCAGGCTGCTGTCATTTACGTGATGGAATTACTTTTGGGTAACTGCCCACCATTCACATACTTACTGAACATCCCACATGTGCATCTATGTTATTCAGAAGCTGTGCAGTGCATTAACCGGATACCTGCGGTTTACAAAATCTACAGAACAGTCTCAGGTTGCATTTAGTGCAATTATGAAGAATTACCCTGTTGGTGGCATTTGAATGGAACACAGCGTGATGCTGACAACATTGTTCTGGACCAGTGTTTAAATCTTGTGAAGTTGTATATATTAAGGTTAACAGGAGATGACACAGGACATAACAGAGTCATTAATGACATATTTACCAAATCACGGTCTTATTATTTTAGTCTGAATTCTTATTTTAAACATGTTATAAATGATACAACTTTTGCAAAGATTTTTATTTTATTGATTCAGCAGTGCTGGTAAGATCGTTTCATTACTTAAAAATGCTTATTCTTTTTGCTTTTCATACTCTTAAAGGTTTCAAGTGTTTGACCCAATTCTGATGATGTTGTTTGTATTGTATATTTTTCCATATTACACCATTTGCATATATGTATAGGTATATACACTGTATACATAGTATAGAGAAAGACTTGTGATGCTGCCTGACACAGGTTAACCGAGCAAATTCAGAGTAAGCACCATTTGCTTGCACCTGTTTTAGTTTCTGCTAATACAACAGTTAACAGCAACTAGAGGGCTCGCGCTGTAATACTTAAACCACAGAGATGCTGATTTGGTGGTTGCATGGAAACGTTAAAAAAATGCAGCGCGATGCTCTTTTCAATAAGTCATCAAAAAAGGCATTGCAGTGCATGTTTTCAAACAGGTAAAGCGCATCATGTGTGACACTTGGACTGAAAACACTTACTGTAGCTTACAGTAGCCTATGTATTATGTGGCTCTGTAAAGGTCCAGAACATTGTGTGAATTTTATAATTCAAGCAATTCCGCAACAGCTGTCTGTGTTCTAAATTGTTGAAAGTGACCACTTCACACGCTCTTCGACCATAAAGACCTTTAATTCAATTCCAGAGCAGGCTCTCGAGCCAATGGGAAACGTTAATATTTGAAGATCATGAATATGCATGAGCCGAAAAGCCGATAAAGCAGGAGGGTGTCTAATTTCAACAAAGGGATTTGCACTCGCAAGGTAATGAATCTATAAAACACTCGTGAGGCTGGTGAACACCTCTGTTGTTGCTCTTAACAGATGTTGTCTCAACCACATCGAGAGAACAGCCTCTTTTCACATGCCCAGAGTGTTTTAAAGCCTCGTTGTAGCGAAGAGCTTATAGCCCATCTACATTTCATTACCATAATGCTAATAAGTTATTTAATGCTTATTTAGCAGTCAGCTAAAAACACTGGTACTGCCTCATAAACTACTAATAAGACTGTTTCAGGGAGTGTGGCTTTTGGCTGGCCGGCTATCTTGCATTCAATAACCACTTTGGAGTGTACGAATCTTTTTCCCTCTTGGTTTTTCTATTGCTGCAGTCACTGCAGGACATCTGGCCAGCACGATTTCTTGCTAGCTCAGTAAACTAAAGTGCAGTGTTGTAAGAATAGGTAAATTAATGAATGGCAGTGCAGAAAAATAAACAGGAAGGACATATTTGTCTTTTTTGCTTATTTAGACCTAATGTGGAGAATGTTGTGTTGTGGCAGCTGAAAGTGCAGAAATCTGTTGATGTTGTTATGTGTACCCCCTTATTCTTTTGTCACGAGAATGAAACATACGTACTCTAGGACATACATTGAATAGTCCATCTTTTCTCTTCTCGTCCATCATCTTGAACACAAGAATATGGACAAACCCAGCACTTTGGTTTAAATGAACATATACGGAGTTGTTTCAACACAAGATGCTGTTTTTAACCAGTAACACTTTACAATATGGTTGTTTTTGTTGACATTAGTGAATGCATTAGCTAACTAACAATGAGCAATATAATTTTTCAGCATCACTGTTAGTTTACTCTGCATAAATGATGTCGACAGCTTCAACATTTGATTTTAAAAATGTATTCGTCAATGCTGAAATGAACATGAACTAAGATTAATGAATGTTGCAGAAGTTTGTGCAATGTTAGTTCATGTTAGCTAATGCTAAATTCATTTATTGTCATCAAATGAATAGTTTGGCTCTAAAATGTTAAAGAAGTCAAAATTATGTTATCATGTTTTTATTGTGTTAGTTATCTGTATTTTTTTAGTTATTATGGATTGATTCAAAACAAAACTTGTGCAGTTTGATTGATATTAATTGGAATGCAATTTTTTAAAATTCTGAAAACGGAGTTATCCCATTTCGGAACCAAACTCTTCAAAAATAACCTTGTAAATTGCTAGCTTTTAACCCATGGTTGGGTTAGATGTGGGCAATTCCGTGAAAATGTCAACTTTACCATTAAAAAAATATTACCAGTAGTTTTTACCATGGTAACAGCACAGATTTGAACATTTGGTGGTTCAAATAAAGGTCTCTATTCAAATTTGTAAAGCGTATTTTTTATTTTTATTGCATTATTTTTATATAGTCTGGTAAGAGCCATTTTCAGGATTGTCACATCCATAATACATATTCCTCATAAATGGACACAATTAATATAAAGTAACCATTTTATGTTCTGTAATGAGGCATCCCTTCTCCATTCATTGGGTATTATTGCTTCAGGATTGTGCATTTTATTTTACAGAAAGTTTATCGTTTCCAAAAAAACGCGTCCTATTTTGTTTATTTCCCTTTTTTTATATTATTTTTTTCATAGAATGTCATTTTTTGATGTTTAGACTCTATCAACAAGGGTTCAGTAAAATATAAACAAATGGTTCAATATAATCGTATCAAATTCATTGTCTGAATATTTTTATTTCACGTCCATAACGCAAAATGTCACGTCCATAACGTTGGAATTGCCCATAGGAGTATTTTCTTTGCTAATTTGAACAAATATCTCGGTCCTTATTTTATCCAGTTTTTCATAGCAGTTTGGAAAAGATTAAGAATATGGGGAAGAAGATGAATCACAATCATACTGCCGTCCCTGTGGATGAGTCTTTGATTTTTGGAGAGTGTCGATTCGGTTATGGAGCGGAGACATTGAGATCTCTCAAGCCTGAACATTCTCTTTTCTCTTTAAAAAGTGACCATGTTGAAGATGTCTTGGGACAGATTCATTATGAAAAGCACACATCAAAGTATTGTTCTGTGATTGTCAATCAATCCAGAAGATGCTCCAGAACCTTTGCGAAAAAGATGGACAAACTGCCAAAAACATCCACTAAAAAGTCAAACTATTCAATCGGTGAATGCCACAGTAATAGCTTTAATGTTCTGTGAGTTAGCGGGGGGCAATGGGGGGTTCTGCAGGGTGTACAATTAGTGTGAAGCGGTGGTGTCTTATAAATAGCATAACTCAGTGGGAATAAATGATGACTGTCTTTTAATGGGATTTAACTCTCTTCATGCAAAAAAGCTCAATAATCCCACCTCCTGATTCTCCTCCTGAGTGATCTTGTTACCAATGTCTCTGCCATAGCATTGCTTTATAATGAACACTATATTCCCTGCTTAACAGGGAGCAGAATATCACTGCACCTGGCTTATCATTAAATGTAGAACGCTTCTAAAGATCAGACACTGTGTCCTTCACTCTTTGCTTTCAAATAGTGACAGAAATCTTTTTATATACAAGAAGCTCTTTGTGACTCTTTGAAGATAAACAATGTTGCCATCTAATGGTTGTGTGTTCCCTGATGTATTTAGATACTATGAAGGTAGATATGATGTTGTGGAAAGCTCTTTATTTCTATGTAGAGTAACGATAACAAAAGTAGTCAAACATAGAATACATTGTATTGTTCTTAATATAATGTACAGTCTCAGGAAAAAGTACACAACACTAAGTTGCTAAACTGCATTTGCAACAAATCAAAAATGTAAATTCAGTTGTGGAAATTTTGTCTTTCAGAATTAAAGAAACAGTGTATGAAATATAGTAACATGAAAAGGGAGCCGCAGTGTATGGAGATAGAAATCACTCATTTTAAGGCAGTAAAAACACAACGCTTCATTATGTAAGATATTAATACACCTCTGAAGACATAGTTATGTACAGTATATGTGACCCTGGACAACAAAACCAGGGGAAGTAGCAGGGGAACATTTTTAGAAATAGCTAAAAATACATTGTAGGGGTAAAAATTACCGATTTTTGTTTTTGCCCAAAATCATTAGGATATTAAAGATCATTTCACATAATGATATTTAAAACATTTCCTACCGTAAATGTATAAAAACTTTCCTTTTGTGAGTGGATGGCCTGCTACATTGCCTCAGATTAACAACTTCAAAGGCGATTTTCTTAATATTTAGCTTTTTTGCAGCCTCAGATTCCGGTTTGGTAAACACTTGTTGTTCCGCCAGATAGTGTCCTATCCTAACAAACCCTATATCAATAGCAACTTCTTTCTTCAGCCTTCAGATGATGTAAAAATATTAATTTCAAAAAATGTACCTTTAAGACCGGTTTTGTCGTCCAAGGTCACATATTATATTGCATTTCTGTCAATAGACCCTCAAAAAATTACACACTGGACCTTTGAAGTACTCAGTGAGAATACATGACTGTAATTCTTTTATAAATAGGTTTTAGGACTTCAGCTTCTTTTTTTTATGCATGCTTTATTTACACCAGAGATTTGTGTCATGACCTTTCTTGGACAGAGAAGAATACTTTTCATTTAAATGTGTTATCCTTATAGAAAATCACTTATGTTCAGGAATTATTGCACTGTACAGCGTTTCTTCAAAGAGAGAAAGAATATAAAATGATTTTTTGAAACATAAAAATAAAATGTTATTGACCGTCTGAAGGCAATCACTCAGCATTGACTTTATAGCGTAGATCTTTCAATATTTCTCTGTGAATTCAATGAAAAGAATCGGCACGTATAATGCAGCAGGGTTGAAATTTAATAAACCTCTCCTTGAACACCGCTGTTGAATAGTTGGCTGACTTAAAATGACTTCACACGGAGAATAAATTCAAAGACCATATTTCAAGAGTAGAATTTTGGCCTCGGACTGATACCGGTGACAAGTGCTTAGTTGTGAAAGGCATTTGTATTTATTAAATCAAATACTGTTAGTGAATTACTGCTTGGTGCTCAGTTTTCAATAACGATCACTTTGACATGCCTGCTATGCTGTTGTTGACTAACTCTCCAAATTGCGGTTTGCTGATGCGCTCCGTGACTGATCTCATTCTGTTCGGCAGATTTATTAGCGCCGATCTGTGTCAGATAATAAAGAAAACTAAAATAATAAGTGAAAAATAATACCACGACTGATTCAAAGTGACGCGTCTCGGAGGAAGCAGATCTCAGATCATCACGCTCGAGACGCTCCAGTCTCCCGCTTTATTTAGTCAGTGCTGAGACATGAATTGTGCTTAGTGATTGAATAGCAGTGCGTTTAATGAATGCAAATCTGGATCTTTGTGTTTTTTCGCCTTTCCCATTGCAAAGACTTCTATAAATACACCTCGTGGATGTCAGGTGCTTGTTAATACAACCCCCAGGGTGATGAGATGTAATGTTTAGTGATATTTCATTCTTCTCTCCAGCAATGATTCCGAGAGAGATTTGGTTTGTTTCGATGAATCGCGGAGCTGTCGGATAAGAGTCGGCAGATGGAGGGTAATGGGAGACAGGAGAACGTGGCGTGTTTTTGTGTTGTCTTTTGAAGCTGTTGTTTGAAGGCTGTTCGTCTGGATTTGTTTTCTCTGTTTCCGAGCAGCTGAGTCCACAGAGGCTTCTTAAAGACCCAAGCCCATATATATTCCTCAATTCTTCTCCGTATAGCATTTCTCACATTGGCTTTTATCAGGATAAAACTGGATGTTTGGCGTTGGGCGGAGGAGCGTCGGACCTTCTTCCTCCACCTTTAAGTCGTCTTGGAATAGCTGAGTCGTCAATAACGAATCGTTTGGTGTGAATTAGTCATTTGTCTTTGATGTCACCCTGGTCACAGTGAGGCAGTGAGTCTGCTTTGGCTTTTGTCCACCCTGCTGGCAAAAGCCAATTTTCTCTTTATACTACAGCAACCTGCAGTGAGAAGGTCTTCATTATGTGCTTCTTGATGAAAAGAGGTCATCATTTAATTGGATACAATAAAAAGGCTTTGAACTGATGCCAACTCTTCGTTGTATTTTGCTGTAACCTTCATAATTGATGTACCTGGATACTTCAAATCAAATGTGTTTTCAAGATGAAGTGATTTCTGCACTACTAGTCTCACTAAATTAAACTGCTAAAATGTATTCTAGTGTTAATTTGTTTGTACCAATGGACCGTGGGCTTATTCATAGATGTCTTATTCATACGGATAGAACAAAGTGTTGTCTTTCTTGAAAGAGAAATGTTACACAATCCAGCTTTAACTGGTGTACAATGATTTTTTATATTTATTAAGTTGCAAGCTTACTCAGAGTTAATAGTCGATGTCTGATAGCGAAAAAAGAGATCTGAGAGGTGACCTGACTGAAATGGTCAGCTGATGGAGAGAGTTCTAATCTCTCTGTAATTGATAATGAGGGGAAGCGTGCCGAAGCCGGGACTTTGTTTTATTGCAGTCATACATATTTCATCTAAAGCTCAAACGGTCTGAATATCATCAGTGCAGAGAGATGATTTTCTTTCTCCTGCAAGCGCAGTCAACACACAACACAAATACAAAGCAGATATAAGGCACGATAAACACTTGCCAGATCACTCCCTGCATTATTTGCTCTTTCCTCTCGTTATTTTGTGTGTTTTATTCTCTGTTCAGTTTGCCTCCAAAAAATTGTTTGTAAAAGAAGCTTGTTGTCAAGTGGACTGAAAATGAGTTGAAACTCATGCAAGAACAGAAAGGTTTTACTTGTTCTAAATTGAGTCACAATGACACTGTGTGCAATGAGGTCATTTACACCTGCTATTAACATCCATCTGGTAAAATGTGACATCGATGCCAACAATGAGATCTAAATATAAGATCCCGTAAGCAGGATCAAAAATGATTTATGATCTGATCACAATAGCACACATACTGCACAAATGTCTGATAGCACAATTAAAAAACTAAACTAAATACCTTTTATGATGATTTTACATTTTGCTCTACTAAATATTCATAAAGATTTCCAACATTCCTTGACAGCAATAAGTGAAAATGTTGTATTAGCAAGGAGTTCTTCAACAGGTATGGTCCACAGAGAGACCTAAAGCCATCATTGAGTCAGTCTGGGATTACATAAAGATAAAAAAACTACACCGCATAAATCCATTAGAGCTGTGGCAATGTCTCCAAGGTTCCTTGAACAAACTACCTGGAGACTTCTCAAAGATGCAGAGATCAGATCTAAATGTGTGGGTTATACTGTCTGAACCCTTTCTTTACACTAAATTCTCTATCGAATGTTAATGGCAAAAATGTTTTAAAATCTATTTAGTTTTTTACGCTAAGACCCAAACACAAAAGATTTAAATAAACATGTTGAAAAGTTTTTGGTGAAGCATATAATGTGGCTAAGACAGTATTGAACAGGACTTCATGGCACTTCTTAGGGTAAGCTGAGAAAAATACAATCATGTACAGATGAAAACACTTCAGTTAAAACAGCTGCTTAATAAAAATAACTAAAACAACAGATATTCTTACTGAAAATGTAAAAATGCCAATTTTTGTGTTTCACATTGTTTTAATTCAGTAACACTCGTATTAGACGATATTTATAATTATAAAATCAGGGACTCTGTTCCAAATTAGATTACAGGTGATGGATCTTAAAAACCAGGTGGAAACGCTACTGTGCCTCAGCTGTCTGTGATCCGATCGCTCCAGACGGGTGTTAATATCAGGTGTAAACAGGGGCGTGAAATGTGTCTCCTTGAATAAGCATTCCAGAGAAAGGTGACTGTCAGAAAACCCATCATGCAGGGAAGATTGAACTCTCAGTGCAAACTCGTCTGTGTCTGTGTGATGTTTGTGTAGACCTTTACCCCGGAGGTGTTCCTATAGAGGTCGGGAAACCTGATGACCTCTGGTTGAAATGACCACTTTGACTTTAGCTCACTACCTTCTATCCCGCCTCAGCACTCTAATCCCAGAGCTTAGCCTGTCACATCTGCTTACAATCTACCGGTTCGGATGGGCCTGCAACTCCACAGGAGGGGGCAGCTTTTAACCTTTAGTAACCTTTCTGTCCCATCTTGGCCAAGGGCAAAGAAATGGGAGTGAAACGGTTATAGGATATAGCAAATGGTCTTGAGCTTTTATAGTTTTGGCGCACACACATCTTCACATATTTTCGCTATAAAGTAGGTATGTGTTTAGGTTACATGATCATTTTTGTTTCATTCTGTGAACTTACAATATTTTTCCAAAATTGCAAATGAAAGTAGTTTCTATTTGCATTAATTTGCAAAAAATAAAATAACAGGAAAGATGCTCTGTATTTTTTCGCAACACAACAGTTATAGTTGTACATGCATTAAGAAAAAGTAAAAAAAAATGTTTTATGTGATAACTTAATTTTTACATTTTAACTAAGTGATTACTTACACTAATGTTGTGTTACCATAGCATGTAAAGGTTTGCCATATTTGCATTGTATTTCAAATAACGATATTTTGTTTTTAATATCTCCACAGGGTTCTTCAGTCAGGGTAGCTTTTCTGGGCCCTGTGAACATAAGTACTGTGGTTTGGGGAAGCACTGTGTGGTGAACAGAGAAACCGGTGAAGGAGAATGTCAGTGTCTGGAACGCTGCAAGCCGCATTACAAACCCGTGTGCGGGTCCGACGGCAAACTCTACCAGAACCACTGTGAGCTTCACAGAGCCTCCTGCGTGGCCCATCAGAGAATTACCATCATGCACAGTGAGGAATGCTTCTACAAAGGTACGGGACCTGTGTGACTCTTGCATTATGGTGTATTTCGTTTATTTGCAGGGGATGTTCTTTTTTGAGATGCACAAGTTCAAAAATAATGACTCAAGATGCACAGAAATATTAGTTTAAAGCTATCTATCTACCATTTTCTGTGGATTGAAGTCGATTTTCGTGGAAGTATATAAGCACTAATAACAGCACATCATGGTGCTTCTAGTCAGGAAATGTAGCTTGATGAAATTTATTTTCCAAGGAAGAGTGAAGCCGTTTTGTTTGCTCTAATAAACAAGAAGCGATTCCCAGAAATTTTGTTCACTAATGGACTAGTAACGACCGCTAATGAGCGCAACATGTCCACATTCATTTTTGCTTGTAAAATCTAATGTAGAAATAGGAAGTGTTTTTAAATCACTGGAATGCTTCAAATATGAGCTTGGGATGTGTTGATTTCTGAGAAGTTATTAGCGTTTACTCTTTTAAATAGTTTTTTATGCATCTATAGATTTCTTGAAAAGCACCAACGCAGTGCAAACCAGTTTTGCTGTTAAAATATGTTCATAATACTAACAGGCTACTTTGAAATTTTTTGATGGATTATACAAGATTTTTTTCCTGCTGCTCTATAGCCTTTGAAAAACTTTTTGTCGACTATAAGTTGTTGTCTAACATCGGCACTTAAACTGAACCCTGACAGACTATAAATGGCACAATAAATGTATATTGATTATAATGTATCTCGCCAGAGGAGGATGATGGGCTTTCCCAACTGAATCCACTTAACTGCTCAAGTTTTTCTCCATTTTTTACTGTTATGTAGTTTTTTTCTTGCCACAATTCCTTTGACTTAATTTGTGGAGGCATTATTTTCTCCATAGCTGTTTTGAACTATACGTCTTGTGAAAAGTGTTGACTGCGTCTCCCCCGCCACAGCATTCTAATGTGCGGAAAAACTCTTAGCAATCACCAACTTACTTCTCCTTTCCATCAGAAAGATGGCATGCAGGGGATAGGCCAAGCACTTTCACAATCTGACTGAGTAATCAGACCTCTCGACGGCCTCTCAAATCAAACCTTTGACTGAGAGGGATGACATTGAGCGACTTGGGCCAATCAGTGTAAGTTTAGAGAACCGAGGAAATGTATGGTTAGGGAAGATAGGACTCACATCAGTTCTTTCCTTTTGCTTTCATCCAAATACAGTCACTTTTGCTATTGGAAACCAGACCTTTTAAAGTTTGTAGGAGGCACCACGACGCTTGATTGCAAAATTGCCTTTTAAATATTCATGAATTTCTGGCGTTGGTTTTAATAGAATTTTCTGTGCATTGGTGAAACATAGCTCACCCTGCAGGATATGATTGTAATTCATTTAATTTTTTATAGCTAATCATGTATGTGGTTGTTGATAATGCTTGCTTTGTTCACCTCAATTGGGAGCTCTGAAGATGAAATTGCATACAGTAGGTAATTAGAGAGATGATTAGATTGGATAATTACGCTTTCTAATTATCAGCAGTGTATCAAATGTGCCCTAATAGGCAGGTGTACACCCGCTGTTATTATTGTGCTGGGTTTCAGGAGAGTTGAAAGTGTGAATGCAGCTTCTATGTACCTTTATCATTCTGGTACAAAAAACAGGCTTTTAATAATAAAATGCTGAAATAAGGGTCGTTATCTAAACTCTTTTGTTTCCTACCTGTGGGTGAAAGAGGTGAACGGGGAGACGGAAAGCTGACAAGCTTTGGTGGAAGGCTTTTATTCTGGGTGAGATCGTTGACCATATTATCTTCACATGTTATCACTTGTCAGTCTCTCACTGTCTGTTAGATGAAAATGGGAGATGAAAATCAGATTGGAATGTGGTTTTCACGGACCATGTGAAAGACCACATGACAAACTTTCTGCACAATGGTTTTCTTCCCTATAGTTTTCTATTAAAACTGGATGTTTGGGTGAGAGCTTTATTCTTTTTTAAAAGCTAATATATATAGAGAGGTGTCAGTGGATCATGAACCATGGTTTGAACCATGATTTGCTTCATGCCTCCAATGAGATCTGGTTTAATGTTTTGCACACTGGATATTTTTTTGCTAAATGACTAAAATAACTTGATGGTCAGCTGCAGGGGGTATTAGAGAGAATATTCTCATTTGAGCAAACATCAGGTTGGACAAAAATCTGTAGATGAGTCATAAATGTTATTGTGTAGGTTCTCCCAAAATAAGAAAATGACTGTAAATGTCACTTTTAATTAGCCCTGCACAATATTGAAATCTGAAATATAGGATAACTTGCTAAATATATATGATATACAATATGCAATGCAATAATGCTTTAAGTAAATCTAAAATGTGCTTACAGCCATAGAAAAAAATCAAAATGGTCATTTAATCAGCATTTCTAGATGTATTTTGTCCATTCCAGTCCAGTGTCTGTTGAATTTCAACAAAATCAAACCTCAAGAGTGACAAAGTCATCCAACAGCACTGTGAAAGAGTGACAGCATGACAAGAAAAAATAAATCGAGGTTATCACAAAATTAAATATGTTTCTTAACTTTTCCTAAATACATGTACAAATATTACAGTTATATTGCTTAAACGTAAATATGACCTTGTTTTCTTTGCAGTATTTGAGTTCTAAAGACCTCATGAAAAAAAAAAAACACAGTCAATGTTAATTTGACATGTTTCTCCAGTTTTCATTTTCTACAAGTAAATGCAAATAGAAGCAACATTGTTGTTTGAAATATGATAGAAATATTGTTAATAGTTCACAGAATATAAGAAATGATAATTTTACCTAAACACATACCTATAAATAGGCTAATAAATTTTAAAATGAGAAGCACTGATTTAGAAATGGTGTCTCAACTTTGCCGCGACTGAATATATAAATTTATTTTAATATATGTTTCTGGTGATCATCTTCCACACACCAAGAACAGTCGCTCTGATATCTGCATCAACCTGAAACTTTTATTAGACCTAACATTTGCAAATCATTACAATATCAATATTGTGCTATGCACGTTTGCGATATTTCAATCATCTTAATATATTGTTTTAAATGCATTTGTCAGTAAAAAATCTGCTTAAAAGTGCTGTACATTTTGTTAACCTAAGAGGTACACTATCTCATAGAGGGAGCTAACACGAATAAACTAAACGCCATTTCCTTGATTCCTTGAGGTATTTCACATTGTATAATACAGTGTATGTTTATAAAACAAGCAATTTATGCATTGGACACATGCAGTGAAGGGCCAATTAGGTAACAAACAATTGCACTCCAGGTCTCTCAAATGCATCATTTACACTCAGCATTTCCATTTTTCCTTCTAGTCAGGCCGTTTTAATGTCCAACCGGTCGGCGTTTGCACAAACTTATATGACAGGGTCTGATCATCAGGGTCTTCTGTGTACGCCAGAGCAAATGAACAAAACAGAAGGATGAAAGTTTGAAGGAATGTCGAGAGAAAGCTCATTCTTCTCAAACTATTTGCTGACCATAAAGCAAAGATTTAGAGCAGCACGCAGGGTAGAAGCCATAACATCAAGCAATAAAACATTGCAGAGCATATGCTGTGGGCAACAGATCTTCCCTGTCCCAGCGGGAAGACAGTGAAGAAGTTCTCTCTGGCCAAAGAAAAGGCTTCAGATTGCCTTCAGGGCTGTGTGGTTTGGCATGAGGTTGTGTGTAAGGATAAAGCTGGCACGCAAGCTGTAGAGCTGGCAAAACAAAGTGTAAATGCTTTTCCCTTTCTGTCGGTCTCTCGACGTTGTGTCGAGAACGACAGATGGGGTTCGCCCTTGAGAACCAATCAACTCTGACTACTATAGAAAAGGCCAATGAAATTTGGCGAATGCAATTTGCATGCCGGGCTCCGCCCCCGGAAATCCGGTATAAAAGGAGGCCGGCGTGCAGCATTCACTTACCTTTTGTTCTTCAGAGCCATCGCTCATGAGTACAACTCAGGATTCAATCCTCTACAACTACACGCTGGTGCTACGACGTGTTACAGCGGATCGTCCCTTTCTGCAGCGACCTTCCCCTGGGCGTCTCGGCGGTTCCGGAGGTGTTAGAGATTTTTTCTAAAAGTCCTTTTCAGGACTGACTGAGCATTCTCCAGCGCGGCATGTCCCGCTGTTCTCTTGGGTGCGGCACCCTCATCGAGGAGGGGGATGGACACGATCGCTGCATTAGGTGTCTGGGCGTCCAGCACACTGAAGCAGCGTTCGTTGACACATCTGCCTGCACTGCGGGCAGATTGTCATTCAGAAGTTGCGGTCACGGGTGGCTGTCTTCCTACGGGAACCAGCCACCATTTCGTCTGCTACCCGGGCTGTGACATCTGTGGCTACGGCCCCGATGACCACCCACGTTAGCAGCGTTAGTGATACGGGGAACTCTGCGAACGTAAACCCGCCAGCCAAGTGCTCACGGGCCGATCGCACCCCGATTCGCTCTTCTGAACGTTCCCCAACCGGCGGTGGCATACCGTCCGGATCCTCACGCACACACTCGGAAACGATGTGTGACGTAGATGAGATGTCGCTCGCAGCATCGGAGGGAGACTGGCATCCGACTCTGCCGAATCCAAACTCCACCCCCAGCGGTCGAGTTCAGGAGGAAGCAGAAGTGATGTCATCCGTGCTAACCCGGGGATGCGTGGTTCCCGAGGTCGGTGCGCGGTGCAAACCGCGCCCACCCCGGGTGCCATGTTTTTCCCGGAGGTGCATGAGGAGCTGTGTAAAACTTGGAACGCTCCTCTCACGGACCGTTCCAGTGAAACCAGCTCCGGCTCCCTTACTTCCCTCGATGGTGAGGTAGCCAAGGACTGCGTCGAGATCCCCCGGGTGGAACGTCCGCCTGCGGTGCACCTGTGCCGCGGACGGCTACCACCTGGGGGGGGATCGACCACTCCTACCGTCCAAAGCACGTAAGACTTTGGCATCACTGGTGTCGAAGGCTTGCGATGTTGCGGGCCAGGCTGCCTCCTCTCTCTATGCCTTGGCCATCCTGCAGGTCCGCCAGGCCAGGGCGTTGAGAGGGCTCCACGAGGGTAAGGCCGACCCGGGTATAATGCAGGATCTCCGTGCCGCCGCTGACAGCGCTCTACGGGCGGCTAAGGCGGCGGCACGGGCCCTGGGTCGGACGATGTCCACGGTAGTGGTCCAGGAGAGACACCCCCGGCTATACCTTGTGCAGAAGAGTGACAGCAAGGAAGTCCGCTTTCTTGATGCACTCATCTCGCAGGGTGGGTTGTTGGTAACACCGTCGAGGACTGCGCTCAGCAGTTTTTTGACGGCGAAGCAGACAGTGGCAATTAACCACATTTTTTTCACGCCGCGACTCGGCCGCCTACAGGCCTCCGAGATCTCACGTGACGTCTGCTTCCCTGCAACCCAGGACCCTTTCGACATCGGCTCCGGTTCCTGTGCCCCCACAGGCGGCACCCCGGAAGCAGAGGTCGAGGGGGAAACCTCCACCCCGTCAGCAACCTCCTCGCGAGAAGGGACACTGACGGGAAGACCCCAGGGAGAACAACATCGGGCCCGAACCTTCACAGCCACGGCTCTGATCGGTCGGTACGGGACGACTCCTGCCTCGTCACCAAAGCCGGGCCCTTGTTAGGGCTTGGCGCCCACTTACTCACTGAGTTTTCTGTTCTCCCCGGGTTTACTTGCAGCCAATCGCACACTCCACTGGACTGTGCTCGGCGAACCGACCTCACACCCTGGCGAGGCGTGAGGTCGTACACATATACGACAGCCGTCACCACTCTCAAACCGACAGTGCGTGCCGTTGTCCCGCCAGGCAGGTAAGCAGGCGGAGCAAAAACCTTCCCTCCGGGGACTCCCCGCGACATGGTTAGCTCCGCCAGCCGACGAACCACCCCCCGTGGGAATGATGAAGCAGACCGTCCCCTTGGTCACCCTGTCACAGTCCCTGGGAGCTCGAGAGCTGCCCACACTGTCTCGCTGGCTAATGAGGGCGGTCCGTCTTGGTTACTCGATCCAGTTCGCCAGAGACTCACCCAAGTCTCGGGGCATCATCTCTCCCTCTGTCAGAGGCAGGGACGCCTCCGTACTTCGGGTAGAGGTCACCACCCTTCTGGCAAAACAGGCATCGAGTTCGTCCCTCAAAACCAAGATGTTCAGTGGGTCACCACCCGCACTTCATCGTTCCCAAGAAAGACGGCGGGTTGCCCCCAAAGGCTGCGTACCCTGAACAGAGCACCTTTACAAGCTGCCATTCAGGGTGCTCACACAGAGGCGCGTCCTGACATCTATGAGGTGTCAGGATTGGTTCGTGGCAATCGACCTGAAGGACGCTTACTTTCATGTCTCGATCCTCCTCGACACCGACCGTTCCCACGGTTCGCGTGCGAGAGGCGGGCATATCAGTACAGAGTCCTCCCTTTCGGTCTGTCCCTGACCGCCCTTTCTCCCTGAGAGGAGGAAGGCGAGCGGGTACTAAACTATCTCAGCGACTGGCCTATCTTGGCACACTCGCGAGATCTGTTATGTACACAAAGGGACCTGGTGCTCCGGCACCTAGGTCGATTGGGACTCCAGGTCAACCAAGAGAGGGGCAAGCTCTCCCCAGTGCAGAGCATCCTCTTTCTCGGTATGGAACTCAGCTCTGTCACCATGTCGGCACACCTGTCCGCAGTTGTGCCCAACCAGTGTTGAACTGTCTGAAATGAACATTTTAGGCAGACAGCGGTCCCCCTGAAACAATTCAGAGGCTCCTGGGACACATGGCGTCCTCGCGGGCTAATACCCCTCGAGTTGATGCACATGACACCGCTCCAACACTGGTTTCAGAGTCGAGTTCCGAGGAGAGCGTGGCACACCGGCAGCAGGCGCATGGTGATGCTGCCCTGCTGCCGACGCACCATAACCCCTAGTCTTTATGACTTTTTCGACGGACTCAGGTCCCTCTGAGCAGGTTATGAGGCAGGTCGTGGTGACGACTGAAGTCTCCCTGCAGGGGTGCGGTGTAGTGTGCAACGGGCACGCAGGTGGGGTGTTGGACGAACCCCCGCCTGCGCTGGCATATCAATTGCCAAGAGTTGTGGGCTATGCTACTTGCACTGAGCAGGCTACGGCCTCTCGTGCGAGACATGCACGTGCTGTTCCGAGGACAGCACTATAGCTGTAGCGAATACAGATCGTCAGGGTGGCGTTCGCACACAGCAGCTAAACACAACTTGCTCGACGCCTCCTCCGGTGGAGTCAACAGGTGACTCGTTCCCTGCAGGCCACACACCCCGGGCAAACTGAACTAGACAGCCGACGTGCTTTCTCGCCAGTTTATGCCTCGTGGAGAGTGGCGACTCCACCCCCGTGCAGTCCAGCTCATTTGGAGGCTGTTCGGGTAGGCCCAGGTAAAACCTGTTCACCTCCCGTAACACCACCATTTGCCCGCTTGATAGTCCCTGCCCTCGGCACGGATATCCTTGCGCACAGCTGGCCGCGGGATGGGCGGAAGCACACCTTCCCCCCCCCAGGAGCCTTCTTGTACAGACTCTGTGCAAGGTCAGGGAGCAGGAGCACCAAGTGTTATTGGTTACACCACACCGGTCTAACCGCACTTGGCCTCAGAGCCGATGCTCTGGACAGCGACTCCCCCTGAACCATTCCCCTGACAGAGGACCTGCTCTCTCAGGGGAAGGACACGTTCTGGCATCCCAGATCAGACCTCTGGAACACCCATGTCTGGTCTCTAGACGGGACGAGAAGATCCTAAGATGGCTACTCCCCCTATACGGCTGAGACCATCACCCAGGCTAGGGCCCCATCTACTAGGCGGTTACACGCCTCTAGACGGTGCCTCTTCTCGTCCTGGTGTCTTTCTCAACGAGAAAGACCCACTGAGGTGCTTGATCAGGATTGTGTTCCCCTCCTCACGAGACTGGAGACTAACATCTCCCTTCCACACTGAAAGTGTATGTAGTCGCTATTGCCACTCATCACGACTCAGTCGGTGGAAAGTTTCTAGGGCAACACGACCTGGTCACCAGGTTCCTAAGCAGCGAGAGGGCGGAATCCGCCTCATCTCCGCTCCATACCCTCTTGGGACCCTAAGTGGTCCTGGGGAGCCTCAGGGCCCCCCAAAGAGCCCCTCGGAGGTTCCGATCTTCCTCATAGAGTAAGACGGCCCTCCTGACGGCGCTCACTTCTTTCAAGAGGGTAGGGAACCACCGAGCATCCTCCGTGTCCCTGGATTGCCTTAAACTCGGCCCTGGAAACTCTCACGTTATCTTGAGACCCAGGCCCGGATGCGTGCCCAAGAAGTTCCCACTACTCCCTCCGGGGCCAAGTGGTGAACTTGCAGGCGCTCCCCATAGGGGAGGAAGACCCAACCCGATTAGTGTTGTGTCCAGTACGTACTGGACCGCACGCAGAGCTCTGAAGCTCTGACCAGCTCCGTGTCTGTTGGAGGACAGCAGAAGGGGAAGGCTGTCTCCAAACAGAGGCTGGCGCACTGGGTCGTGGACGCCGTTACGACGGCATTCCGATCTCAGAATCTCCCATGCCCATTGGCAGTGAGGGCTCACTCCACACGGAGTTTAGCCACCTCCTGGACACTGGCAGAAGCGCCTCTCTAGCAGACATCTGTAGAGCTGCGGGTTGGGCTATGCCCAAACACCTTCGCAAGGGTTAACAACCTTTGCGTAAACCCGGTGTCAGCCCACGTCCTGCGTGGCGACATGTAGGACTGGCATCCGGGGGGGCGTATGCCTGCGAAAGCACCTTTCCACCCTCTAACAGGTTGGGTCAGTGTGCTATTTACCTTTTCTTCTTACCCGAACACATCGCTAAGAAACTGGTACCTCACCAGCCTCCCTTCTTACCCAGACACTGGTTAAGAATAGGCATTCCATCCATCACCAAACAAGCACCCCCTGGGGGCTGGCTGGGCAGAGCAGCCTTCCCCCTTAGGCCGGGATACCATGTGAGCTATCACAGATAGCTCTAACCGGACCTAGTGCTACCGGACGTCTGTAACACCCCCTCCGTGGGCTGTTCCGTCTGATGTATCCTCATGAGAATGGTTCCCACTCCTGGTAACCCATGAGCTTCCCCAGGTGGGCCTCCACCTCGCGGTTAACTACTCAGTCCGCACGTTCCATGCGTTCTCCTCCAAGGACGAGACCATACCTATATCCACCATATTCCTCCCCACGGGTAGGAGGTGGCCTCTGTAGCGCTTCTCTGATTAAGAGTCGCGCTTACCCGGTGTAAACTGATCTGGATGGCCTCTCGCCTATAGAGAGCTAAGGCCCCGTCCGTGAAAGTTACCGGTCAGGGCTGTACCCATCTTTCTCCAAGAAAGCTCTGGAACCCCCCGACCACCACACTGGAAGGTTACAGTCTCACGAAAGCTTCGAGATGACACGCCCAGGCTTGTTACCGTCGCTTCGCTAGAGATTGTGACGCGATACAGCGTTGTGGCGTTTTCCATAGGCAACCCCATCTGTCGTTCTCGACACAACGTCGAGAGACCGACAGAAAGGGAACGTCTTGGTTACGTATGTAACCTCAGTTCCCTGATGGAGGGAACGAGACGTTGTGTCCCTTATGCCACGAACACGTATCGTATTCTGCTGCAGTTTGAGAGGTCTCAGGCTCTTCAGAACAAAGGTAAGTGAATGCTGCACGCCGGCCTCCTTTTATACCGGATTTCCGGGGGCGGAGCCCGGCATGCAAATTGCATTCGCCAAATTTCATTGGCCTTTTCTATAGTAGTCAGAGTTGATTGGTTCTCAAGGGCGAACCCCATCTGTCGTTCTCGACACAACGTCTCGTTCCCTCCATCAGGGAACTGAGGTTACATACGTAACCAAGACGTTCTAATTACTCACGTTGTGTAAAATTATACTGCATTATGCTTATATGAATAGTTCACTTCAAAGTTTCTTTCAGAGTACTCGTAATGAATGATGGGCAGACGTCTCAAGAGACAGTTGGAGAGGGGGAAAAGCGTGATTTTCTGTAAGAGAAAAATATCCTTCCGTTAAGATTTTTCTCTGACTGTTAAGCTTCAATTAAGTCTGTCGTTCCAAAGACCCAAATGGCTCTTTTAGTATTCTGCACTTTTCTCCACACGCTGTTTAAGTTTAGGTTGTTCAAGTTGTTTTGACGATGATACATTCATCTCATTTTTCCCTTCCCATTAGTTCAGTTTATTTCACGAGAATGAGGAATTAATGAAGCCTGTTTTCTGTCTGATGTCACTTCACTCAGCCATCAGTCAACCTTATGCATAGCTTGTGTTCTTCTGGGTTTCAGTGTATGTGGATGTTGAAAGGATTGTCAGGCTTCAGGCCAGAGTGAGTATACTATGAACCAAAGCATTGGGACGCCCCCTTCTAATAGGCATGTTAAATAATACGTGCCAAAACTTTTGTCCATTGTATTCCAAATTTGACTATTGCTTAAAATATTACAGTTAGGCCCGCTTTCACAGACAAGGTTTAGCTCCAGCCAGGACTAGACCTTAGTTAAAATAGGATATCTAAGGCACTTTTTTAAAAAGTCACCGACATATTTTAAGATATGTCAGTTCAAGCTATTTTCAGTTTAGACAGGTCAAACATTCATTTCAGTCTGAGACTAGTCTCAAGCCTTGTCTGTGAAACCGGGCATTTAAGTAATATGTCACCTTCAAAATGAAAATTCTGTCATTATTTACCCACAGTCTTGTTAATTCAAACATGTACAGAATGATTTTCTTCTACAGAACACAAAAGAAGATATTTTGAAAAATGTTTGCAGCAGAAAACTGTGGGTCCCCATTGGCTTGCACTGATTTGTGTCTATACAACAGAAGTCAACGGGGACCAACGTTTTTTGGTTACCGACGTTTTTTTAAATATCTTCTTTAGTGTTTTGCAGAAGAAAGAAAATCACGCAGGTTTAAAATGACAACAGGATGAGTAAATGATGACACAATTTTCATTCTGAACGTGAACTAATCCTTTTATACATCACATTAAAAACAAAAGTAAATCACAATAAATAACAGGCAGGATACTTTATACATTGTGTACATTAGTCAGAGAATCATGCAGCGTGTAAATTGAATTTAATTTCCTGTGTTGTTTTGTCATATAACAGTATGCAACATTATTCAACAGCGATTTTTGAACCATGTTTTCCAGCTAGGCCCAATATGGTTTTTTCAGTTCGGATAAGTTCAGTATAAATCTGGTAAAAACATGACACATCAATTTCAAGAATGCTTTTAATCTTTTCTTTAATGAAAAACAACCCAGAAGGGTCAAGTCTTGATAGAAACGAAAAAAGAAGAATCCTCAGGTCAACATGTGGGTGTTTAAGAAAGATCTGACCTGAAACATTTTCATGTTATTTCAAACTTCTTTACCAGAGTCAAGTGGAAGACATGTTGCGAAGCTATAGAATGTGTACAAATAGTTGACTCGTGTTTAACATCACACATGGAAATATAACCGCCCACATGACTTGTTGCCCGTGACCAGGCATGTCAACGTGTTAGAGTGTCAGCCGAGTTCTGGACCACAGAACCCTGTACAGTCTGCATCTCCACAGCAGTGTTGACAACTAATTAAAGCTCCGTACCTGGAGAGACAGCTGCGGTGTCCAGTGAGAGACCCACCCCTGCCAGCCCTCCCACTGCCGTCCCGACTGCTAATGAGCACATTAGAGCAGCATGCTACCTGTGAGATGCTGAAACATGGCCTTAAGATATAAAGTAAGAGTTTAAAAAATGGGAAAACGAGCGAGAGAGAGAGAAACTTGCTTTACTCTAAAGACTGTTTTCTTATTATACATGAGCCCCTGTCATGAAACCCTTCATTTTTCTGCTGTGTACACAGGTACAGTATATCAAACAGAAATGCCCTCATTAATTCCTTATACTAATGTGCTATTTCAGACAAACGGCAATCTCTATCTATTCCCAGACACTTAATTCAGATGCTGTTCTACAAAGTAGTTGGGACTACTGAAATTGAAAATGTTGGGAGTTTACTAAAAATCCTTCTGAATTGCATTGTTTCTATTAGATTTGTGGTTGTTGCGAAGCACTTGTTGAAAAATGTTTACTTCCAGGACTATCACTTGATCTGCATCGGCATACTTTCACACCCTCCTACACTACTACATCATTTCAAGATCGGAGTCTTGCATTGCTGTCTCATAAGAGCAGTTAATCGCTTCCCCGCTCATTCTCATTCACACCTCCTTCCTGATGACGAAACATTAATGTTTTGATAGTTTTAGTTTAAGGTCCAGTGTACACTTAGCAGCATCTAGTGGTGAGGTTGCAAATTGGAACCAACGTCTCAGTCCACCCATCCCTTTCAAAGTACTTGGGTGGCTGAAACAGAACTAAGATGTCGTCACGTTTTCGCTTCTTTTCCGAAGGAGATAACGTATTCATGATACGTGCTCTGTAGATCCGTTCAGGGCTTCTGTTAAAAACCTCATGACATATTCCAGGGGAATTGCATGGGCAGAGCCAGACGTTGTGCACATTGGGGGTTTAGGAATATTCATATTACTAAATTGTCAAATTTATGGAATATGTTCAAGAAAGCTTACACATAAAAAGTACATTTGCTCGTCAAAATACAAACTAGTGTTTACTGTCAGATAAATATCAGAAGGACTATGCTTTAAGAGTTGTGTTATACTGGATCACACCTTCTGTCAGAAGTACACATGGAATTACTGTACAACAAGCAAGCCATCTCAACAAGAGCATACACATGTTTGGATCAAATTAACATTCATATTTCTTTTTAGGTCTTAAACAATACAATGGAGAAATACGCAAACCCATAGGATTCAAACTCACAACATTTGGGGTTCCAGCCCACAGTTTTACACACTTTCAGTAAAGACAGATAGGGCTGTTCATTACTTATATATAGAGAGCTGTTTTAATGGGTTTAGCTAAGGTGTGCTGTGGGTTTGCTCATATTTTTATGTCTGTATTTCTGCTGAAGAGCTGAAGAGGAAAGTATGAGGTCATGTATGGTGGAGATCAGGGAGGCTTGATTAAATGTTTCAACCCACCCCCAATGGATAATCTGATCATCAGCAGGATTAGTGTAGCAGAGTCACAATCGCTTCACATCTGTACCCAACGAAATGAGACAGAAAATGTATTTTGATTCCGCAATAATGTACAAAAAACACAAACATCTACTTTCGTTTGTTTGTTTGTGAAAGCTTTATTAAGATGGTAGCCATAACAGTCTGGCGAATTTCGTTTTCATGATAGTCCTAGTTCTTGGTTATTGGACTGGCCTTTACTCAAAGCAATTCAGCTTTAAGCTCTTATATACAGTAGGTGAAATTGACTGTAGTCTTGCATAGCCAGGTCTGGAATTTATCGCCGCTTTCTTTGGCCAAGGCCTGGCCAAGACGCCTTATGTCTGACAAGTAAAGCAACCAATCACTTTTCATTTTGTGCAGCATTATGTTTAGAGGCATTAACAGTAACAGGCCGATGTACATTCACGAACATGTCAAAAGTTAACAGAAACAACAATGATTTTAAGTCTATCCCATGAACCTCGCATACTTTTAAGAATTAAGTGTTTGGTCAATCGTGGAGAATTCTTACAGCAACCGTTGTAAACACGACAGCTTCATTTTTAGATCAGAAGGCTTTGTTGTTTCCATGCGGAGCATTAAAGAACGCGACACGTAGGTCTCCCTGGAAATCCTGTCAAATTCAACCAATCAGTTGATGACTTCGAATGTGCTGAAGTGTTTCCAGAAAAGTGTGCCTTATGCATCAGGCGTTCAGCCAACGGTCCGTTAAAAACTACTGACTTAGTTGACTGAAACACTGTCACACAAAGTTCAGTTTGTTGACATGAGGAAAGTTTACATGACTAAAGAATCATACAGTTGTTTATGTATGACTCTTTTATTAATGTTTCAAGCTTTAATTCATTAAGAATAATTTATTATAAAAAAATGACATTTAACATTTGCTAGTATATTTTAAACCAAATATTCTATGCCTTAATATTACTTTAATGCATTAGTGAATATTTGTTCTAATGCATATTGTCATTTTAGCATTGTCATTAATGACCATAAAGACCTTATTATGAGGTGCTACCAAATGAATAAATGTACCTGAAAAGTGATTCTGTTCCTAGAAGTTCATTGTAAATCCCCTCATCTGTTAAAGTAAATGATTAAATGGCATTCTCTATCGAACTGCTTTGATTCTGGACACTTCAAAGTCCGCAGTGTTCTCTTAAAATATTGAAGACAGCTGCAGTAGCCATTATTAGGAGATGAGAACAGCTAAACCCTGGAAACCTCATGTCTCCGAAGATGTAAGTATATGGTAAGAAAATGAAATCGAAAACTCCAAGTTTGTTCACTTTCTTTGAGCGATTTATTTAATAAGACAGAAGCAGCATAAAGAAGATGGATGGCATTGTTAGTGGAGACATAACATTCAGGGTAATTGACTCATTGTCTTGATGGAGATGCTCTGTCCCAATTTAGACCCCCTAATTTCGTTAGCCGCCCATGGAATATGGTATTATTTCGTCGCAGACATACATTGGTCCGGGAGTAGATGGATGATGTATCTCACCTCTCTTATTGCGCTGGAATGATGATGCATTCCGTGCATTTAGCCGTAGTGATGTTTGGCTGAATTGGACTGCTTAAAGGGAAAAAGTCAATGGCCCATTTTGTGTAGAATTGCTGTCATATGGGGAATTGAGGCTCAGAATTGTCTCATGGATCTTTTCGTCCAGAAGCCGACGGCTGCTGTCATCAATCTTAGCAAAGCAGTGAAATAGGCTAGAAGACGATTTTTCTCGTCTTGCTGGAACAAGTGGAAAACGAACAGTCGAGGTGTTACCTGCATGCATTATTGTGAGCCTGACTTGTTTCAAATCCTATAGGACTAGAGTACATTCTATATATTTTTTCCTACAATATTCACATCCTTAATGTTACATACTTTATATTGACATTTACTAATCTCTAAGATAACACTGATGTATATTTGATGCAGTGAAGCAAAATGTACCCTACCGCCGTCTCTCCTATCAATGAAATTACAAACTTTCCCTCTGTATGGAATGAAAGAGCTAACATTTGATAAAACTTTCAGACTTTTTTCCAAAGGGCAAGGATTCGTAGTTTTGCTATCAGTCAAGTCAATCAGTATTAAGTTTGCTGTGATAACACAAATGTCACGCTTTGCTGGACTCTAAAAGATTTTGGCTTGGCTGTTTGCCTTTGTTCTCGTGTCATAGCCTCTACTGTCACTCTGTAATGGCAGACATTCAATGTTCCGCTCGCCACATTTATCCATCAAAGAATACTGGTAACTGAATATTAAATGTATGGGTTTCACAGCCGGGATAAAAAATCTGCTTTAATTTTGGTGGGGGGGTTATCAAGTAAGTGATGTATTTAGAGATAAAACACTTCTGGTGTCCTTTGATTGTCACGGGTATTTCATGTTTTTTTTGTGTCGACCCCGGGAGCTAATTTACTGTCACGTTCATTATGTTGTGTGTATGTATCATAATTATTTTACGGAGTACACCCTGAAACCTTGAATCAGAACAAATTCGTTTTTTTCTAGTTGTTCTTAGTTTGCTTATAATTACTTTCTAATATAAGTTATACATAAAATCATCCTACAGAATGAACATTGTTTGAAAATATAATCTTAATATCTTATCTAACCAGTAAGGCCATGTTAAAGATTTAAATTATAGACAAATGAATGTTAAAATCAAACTTTTGTGCTCCTAAAAAATATAGACATGCAGGGTCACTACGTAAACATTGGTCAATTATAGTGTTCAGGGGTTTGTTAAATGTATTTATACTTGCTGTGTACTAGTTTTCAGTATGTAGTTTGCCTTACAGCAACACAGCACAGGTTAGTGTTCATTGAGAGCACCTTGCTTTCTTCTTACTATCTATCTACCTCTCTCTCCCTATGCAACTTCTGGAGCAGAAAAAGATAGAAAAAGATGGGAAAGGGATGATTTTAATAAGAGCAGTACTGAATTCAGTCTGTGTGACAGGGACAAATGTCTTGAATTATGTCCACTGTAGCTCTTATCGGCGTGTTTATCAGGCATTTCTTATATTCCAGGGTGATCTCATTTGTTTTCATAGCCATTCTTATGAAAAATGTGCTTTTGTACATTTCCATGGATAATAAAACATACAATATCAATATATTGACAGCATCAAAAACCTGAAACCCCTTTGCATGCATTTAAAGACACACATATAACCGACACGTGTGTTTTATATATAGTAGTAAATGATGGGTAAAATCTATTTATACATAAAGGTCTAGATGGGACTAGTAGAAATATTAACCATTGACTTTAATATAATGAGTTAGATTTAATGTTCTTAAATATTTCGCAGCTGTCCTCCTGAATCCTCACATTTTTTTCCAATAATTATTATTAGTCACCCTTTATTTTTGTCATGGGTTTTGCAAATATCTAACCAAAAAAAGTACTTGTCAACTTTTCAATACAGCATTTAATCATTTAAAAAATACTGTGTTTTTTCATTTCCTGAAAAACAGCAAATATGGAAAAACAAGGTTTCAGAAGAACAGCGATGATGTGTAAACTTTTATTTTATTATAAACTCAATAAGATATTAATGTTTGTTGAACATACGTGTTTTACTTTGCTTTAATGCATAAAAGGGTTTTACATATATATGTTTTGTGAAAACATTGTTTTACTTTTCATTGTCAATCCAAGACATTTTCCGTCGACATTGCACATAAGTCGATTGTAAGACACTTTGTAATTACCCAACCGAATCCTCTAAATCTCAGTGTAATACATTACAAATAGAAAAAGTGACTGGTGTTTTGATTAAAGCCCAAGTGGTTTGCTCAGGCTCTGCGGTGAAGAGTTTGCACAGGACAGCCCCATCAGTTTGACTGACAGATCATCCCAACAAGCCAACTCAAAAAAGAAAGCTTGAGTGAGCCGCTAGCCAATACTGAAGATTACTTCGTTTATCACCAGCAATCCGATTACACAAAGGCCCAATGTGCCCATTCTTGGACATAATAAATGAACAGGGCGTCCTGTTACTGTCGACAATACTGAAGTACGTGTTGACTTTTTTAGGTCAGCTTTAGTTTTAAAGACAAACCAAGGACGAACTGTAACAATCATTCTTTTGAGTTCATTTGAAGCTGAATGTATATAGTGTATATATGTAACGGAGGCCAGCTAGTAACATACTGTGCATTGTTAAAACCTCACTCCCCGACCTCAACGGACGCTCTTATGCGCCCGACTCTTATGCTGTACCGACCCGGTGCAAGCCCATTTAGAGAGGTGCAGGTGGATCCGGTTGCATATATATCACATTTTTGAAATCCTGATGCTTAAAAACAGCTTATTGTTTTGTAACATTGTGATCTTTTTTTATTTTTGCAACACTCCAGACCACACGGCTGATGTATGTTAGTGTTTGTTTTGGGTCAGTATGTAATATTGATTTTCTATCACATGACCTGGTTATCTAGTAGAGGATTGATTGTACCCTTGGATGCATGTTTGGAGTGTGAGTTTGTATGTTTGTGTGTGCCCTTTTTGCGTGTGTACTATAGGGAAACAACTACAATTCTTACATCGCTTATTCACCCTCGTGACATTCCAAACTTGTATGACTTTCTTTTTTGTGCAGAACACAAAATAAAATATTTTGAAGAACGCCGGTAACCAAACAATCTGGACACATTGTTTTCAATTCTAGGACACAAAATCACTGCAAATTCTCTCACAATATCTTCTTTTAGGTAAGACAGAATAAAGTGCATATACAGCTTTTGATTGAGATCCCTTTAAATAAGTTATTGGTTGAATCGTGTTTAATAACAGTAATTAAGTAATATCAAAATGATCCCAAATAAATGGCACCTGAACACCGGCGTGTTACATAACCTGAGCCTTTCAGTCCGTCGGTTTTTCTGTGTGGTACTGAAAGCCAGTCAGTTTGTTCTCATAGCTTTTCACCACAATTCCTCATAAAGATTGTTTTTTTCCCTCCGTCTGCTAAACTTACAAGACCAGGGCGCTTGATTTTCCATCCAGCTGTCATAAATACATTCTAAATACAGCTGAGGGTCTTTCTGTCTTACTCTCTTGTTTCCCACCTTCTACTGATGTTATCGGGGGATATATTTCTCATAGCCTCTGTTCTCCTTCGTATCATCTGTCAACAGCACACATGACTACAACAGTGGCTCCATCAAATCATCTGATACCGTCGCCTTAAAGACAGCCCCACACAGAAACACGGACAGAGAGAAAGCGAGACAGAGCCTAAAGATATGTGTCTCTCTGCCCTCCTCTTATATCCACCGCTTTCTGTCACCAGCCCTCAGGGTGGCCCATTCGCCCGAGCTCTGCCAAAATATTATTCTTTTTGAGGAGATGGCCCTGTCAGACTCGCACTCGCTATGCATCTCAAAGTCTGTCCGCACCGTGCCAACCAGTAAGTATGTTTGGCGCTTATAGCAACTAATGCCACTCCCACTGGCTTTGCTTAGCCTCGGGTTGGACTAAATTTAATTTGTTTATAAAGCACATTTAAAAACAACCCAGGGTTGACCAAAGTGGTGTTTAGATCAGGAGGCTCAAATAAAAAACAGAAAACATCATTGAAAAAAAAGAAAGAAAATAATTAAATACATAAATTAAAAGAATAATAATACTTAGAATAATAAAAGAGAATTATTTTTTCAGTCTTGATTTGAAAGCACTTTAAGTGTTCTGGATCTAAGTACCGTGGACGGGTAATGACAACGAATAAAAGGATTGCTCAATTTATCGAATTAAAATCAAAATGGCAGTATGGATTTGTAATTGAGGTCATTTACTTTTCCTCATGTCATTTCAAACTTGAGTCATTTTAGACTTGACTTTTTTCTTCCACAAAACACAAAAGAAGATATTTTGAAGAATGTCGCCAACCAAAAAGCAGCATTACCCATGAACTTGCACTGGTTATGTGTCCATACAATAGAAGTGAATGGGTACCGCTGTTGTTTGGTTACCAAACTTCTTCAAAATATCTTATTTTATGTTCTGCTGAGGAAAAAAGGTTTGGGTGAGTAAATGATTCCAGAATTTGTCTTTTTCGGTGAACTTAAACTTTAAAGCACAAAATGCTGCAGGTTTCTATTGAAATCTATCTCAGGTCATGTTTGAGCTACAATGTGCAATGTGAATGCAAAGCTGTACTTTGTTTACACAGTTGCATATTTGAAAACAATTTGCCTAAAGAGTTTCTATTGTAATAAAGTGCAATGCATTGACGAATGGAGATAATACACATTGTACCAGAAACAGTTTTGTGTTTAAATGAAGACTTTAGGCGGACCTCCTTGTGATGTCGTGTTAGAGCGCATACATTTTACCAGAAAACTTGTATGGCAAAATTCCAATATTCAAATGATAAAGTAATGAGAAGAATTTCAGAAGATTATAATCGGCTTTCTTGCCAGTAAATCATTTGCAAAACATGACTTACTGCACAGAACTTTGGCATTTCTTGCTTATTTGTAGGTTTTGCACGCCTTCTAAACCATAAAACTGTTGTTTCTGTGTAGTCATGAACTGTTTATCATATCACAGTTCATATCTCTTTCCATTTTTGACCAAATTGCGCAGTCCTATTCGACACTTCACCTATCACAAGCAAAACTTTAAGCCGTCTTCTTAAATGAAAGAGAATGTCACACAAGGGAACATTGAGCTGATTTATTCCTTCGCTGCTTATTTGAAAAAACCTGTTATATCAGAGATAAAGAGAGGGAGAGAAAGCAAAAGGATATTGTTCTGTTTTAGAAACGTGATAATAAGACCCTGAGCTGTTTTAATGTCACTGTCACCCCCAGCCTGAAGAAAAGCCACAGCCTCGTCTGCCGGCAGGTAATGAGCTCCTCAAAGCTTCACCGATGTCTGTGAAAGTGAGAAATCACAGATAAAAGGACAGAGGAAGGAGAAGAGACGAGAAAGAACATGCGACAGGAGAAAAGAGAGTGTGGAAATCAAATTAAAGGTGAAGCGGAAGGTAGACAGTCGGGAACGATGACTTACTTTATGTAGGGAATAATGCTCTCCTGCTGAGACCTAGAGACAAAAAACAATGAAGGTGAGGAGAAAGAATAACAGGAAAGGGACAAAACATATGCAAACCATTCGAGTAGCGCATCGCACCAGGAGAACCTGAATAATAGGGTGCTAGCCCGTTGTAAATTTGTCATTGAAACTGCTCGTATGGATATCCAGCGGCAGGTAGATTGTTATTGAATGCACTGACTGAAATTCTCCAGCGAGGTGTTGTAGGTGGTCAGGCGAGAGAAAGAGAGAGAGAGCAGACTTTACGTCCCAGCGCTCTCGGGCGTCCATTTCTTCATTGCAGAAACTTGACAGCGGGGCAACTGGCCCAGTGCCCTTAAAGACGGGCGTCATTGACCTCAGAATGAGCTGCAGACTTTTCCGGGTGAGTGTTTGATGTATGGAGCATTTAGAACAATGTTCTTTGAGAACAGCGAGTGCACTGAGAGCCTGATCTATCGCTGTTTTACTGATCAGGCCGGCTCACGGGGCAGCCATACGACAGACTGATATAAAATATCGAAGGGTTATTCTGTACAAAATGTACTGAACTAAGAGAGAGACTCAGAGGTAGGGAGGGATGGATTGTTTTGTGCTTTGTCTACACTGTTGAGCTGTTTTTTTAGTTGCTTGTGCATTTTTGGTCTTATGCGCCGACGTCTGTGAAGCAAACCCAAAGTGCCATCACGAGAGTGTTGACAAATTGTACATTTATTACATGTCTATGTTTAAAAAATGCGTTTGGCAAATAGTGACATCTGGCCTCATTAAAGTTGGAATTTGTTGAAATAACGGTGTTTCAAAAACACAACTCAGAAACCAGTTTCAAAATGCATTTGCGAGAGTGAAAAGTTGCTTGGCTTTCATATCATGAATCATCCGTTTCCATGTGACTCCAGACAATGGCAGTGGCACTACATCTTCACACCATTATTTAGGAGATATATTGCCAACATTTTGTAGGTAATATTTTGCTATAGCTATTTAATATATATTGCCAACATTTCCTATGTAAACCATTAGCTATGTGATCAGATAACGCTTTTAAAAATATGACCATTGCAAGCTCAACTGAAGATTTCAAGCTAACATTGAAAGTTTAGGTGTAAATTATATTTTGGGACAAATGCATAGGCCTTTGCTTACTGACAGCAATATAAGTTGATAGAAAAATTGTGAACTTTTGTAATTACTTTTTAAATCAAAAAGACAGTTAAGGTCATGAAGAAAGTAAGGTTGGGTTATAAATCTTTAATTTATCATTAAATGTGCCATAAATTATTTTTGACTTTCGTTAAATACGACCATTTCAACCTGCACAAGCCCGCCCATCAAAGCTGGTTAGAAAATCCAAATGCAAGAAAAATGAGTCAACATTTTTCGAGTAGCTAGTTTTATGATATGTCTCTATTTTTTGGCAGCTTACAAAGCTTAGAGCTGCAAAAGTGACAGGTATGATTTCTCAGGACACCTATTTCATATCTGTCAGGCAGAAGGGACATTTTATCTTTAGCATTAAAAAACTTTGACAGCGTTTTTAATACATGTGACACAGATTTAATATTTCTTTATCATTATCTGAATGATCTTAGACTGTAATTTTGAAAAGAAGCGTCTGTTAAGGTATTGTTTTCATTAGTGCCACTAGATTGTGAAATCATTCTTAGATTTTCATTTCATGTGTTTTTTTGGAGGAATCAATAAACAGAGTCCCATACATATGGAACTGATACAGAGATGGAAATGTGAAAGCCAAAGGATTTAGTTCCAATGGGTTCAAAACAGAAAGAGTTCAAGTCCGCTTTCTCTCTGTGCCATTCCTCTGGGCTGCCTGTACGTGTCATGCTTTGTTTCAAAGTAAATCACGCAGGTCGCTTGGGAATGGTTTCGTGGCTAGTAAATGTCTTTGTGCTGCACACTGCATTTGTGTAAGGCTTGTCCAAGTATAGCGCTATTCTGAATACTCTTAAGAGGCTTTGGCATATAGTCAAAGGCTTTTCAGGTACAAGCTGATAGAGAACAGGTTAGCCATGAAGCTGTGCAGACTAAGAAGTGTTTAAACTGCCAGCCCTTTTAATAAAGACATCATTTAAATGAATGAAGATATATTGTGTGTAGTCAAAGGATTAATGATTGCGCAGTATATGACCAGCAATAGGAAGTATGTTTAAATTAAACTTTAATCAAACAAAATCTTTTAAAAGCTCCAATCTATAATATTTGCCTCTTTCTCGCCATCTCTGTTTGAAATTAACATGCATATATAATAGGTATACTATATACAGTCCATCCCGAAATTATTTGTACCCCTGGAAAATTCTGACTTAAAGTTACTTTTTTTCAACCAGCAAGTCCTTTTTTGACCGTAAATGGCACAGGCTTCTCCCAAAAGATAATAAGACAATGTACAAGAGGGATCATTGTGGAAAAAAAAAGTTTCTCAGCTGTTATTTACATTTGAACAAAAAGTGGCATGTCCAAAATTATTCATTTATTCATCAATAGAAAAGCCTTTATTGACTATAACAGCAATCAAACACTTCCGATAATTGCTGACCAGCTTTTTGCATGTCTTCCTGGTGTTTTTGCCCATTCGTCTTTAGCGATGAGCTCCTACTCTTTTAGGTTGGAGGGTCTCCTTGCAATCACCCTGATCTTTAGTTCCCTCCACAGATTCTCTACTGGATTTAAGTCAGGACTCTGGCTGGGCCCTGCAAAGCGTAGATGTTCTTGTCTGCTGACCATTTCTTCACCACTTTTGCTGTGTGTTGTGGGTCGTTGTCGTGCTGAAATGTCCACTGGTTCCCAAGGCCAAGTTTCTCGGCAGACTGCCTGATGTTGTTGCTGAGAATTCTGATCTATTGCTCCTTTTTCATGGTGCCATTTACTTTGATTAGGTTCCCTGGTCCACTGGCTGAAAAACACCCTCAAAACATCATGGTTGACAGTGGGGATGGTGTTCTGAGGGTTGAAGGCTTCTCGTTTTTTTACGCCCAATGAAGGCTACATCATTGTGGCCAAACAATTCAATTTTTGATTCATCGACCATAAAACAGAAGACCAGAAGTCTTCTTTGTCCAGATGAGCATTTGCAAAGGCCAAGCGGGCTTTTGTGTGCCATATCTGGAGAAGTGGTGTCCTCCTTGGTCTGCATCCGTAGAACCCAGCGGTGTGCAGTGTCCGTTGGACTGTCTGCCTTGAGATGTTGCCAGCAGCAGAGCCCAGATTCATCAGGATGGCCTTGATGGTGATCCTTGGATTCTTTTTAACCTCTCTCACTATCCTCCTGGCCAGCACAGGTGTCACTTTTGGCTTCCAACCATGTACTCCAAGATTTTCCACAGTGCAGAACGTCTTGTATTTTTTAATAATACTTTGCACTGTAGCCACTGGAACTTCAAAACATTTAGATATGGTCATATAGTCCTTTCCTGACTTGTGAGCAGCCACAATGTGCAGCCGCAGGTCCTCAGTGAGCTCCTCTGTCTTAGCCATGACTGTCCACAAACCAACAGCAGAGAGCTTCTGTTTTTTACCTGTTGTGTTGATTAAAACAGGTGTAATGATGTGTGTATATATATGTGTATGTGTCTGTGTGTGTGTACAGTATATATAAGCATATGTAGATATAATGTATATGATATACAGTAATCAATTTTAAATGCTTCTACACAAGACTTGATTGTATTTGTGTAGCTGTGACCTAATTTCTTAGCATCCCATTTCGTAAACGATTCTACCACCAGTCCATAATAATTAACTGTGGACAGCCTCGATCTGTTTTGCCCAGCCCAACACTTATCTCTGACCACGTGGCTTGAATTTCCCATCAAAACGTGTTTGTCACAGCTCCTGACTTTTGCTAAGCAATGTAATGAGCAGAATTCCCATCAGGATGGGCAACCAGCCGCTGCACGCCTCTAGCTGCCGCACCTCCGGTCACAAACATCAGCCGCACATGCTCTACTCCGCCTCGCCTTAGGATATGCAGGAACACACAGGAACACATCTAGGTTCTTGTTATACATGGTCTAAGTGCCATCACCTCCGGCACCCGCATGTTTACTGAGATGAGAAACAATAGCATGTCCTTTCCGATGATGGGTCCATTAACAGTGACCTTCTAGAGGTCTCAGTATATTGAAGGACGGATATACGTTTAATAGCTTTTGCCTATAAGAAGCCTTTTGAGGGATGAAGGTTGAACAAATAAAGACAGGAATGTGATTGCAGAACAGATGTGTGCCCCTCTGTGGGAGACGTTTGGGGAGCTCTGACTTCACAGAGAGATCATTGAAGCAGTGTTTGATCAAGTTTTTGCTTTTAATGAGAAAAAAATCTACTAAACAGACCCTTAGTTTCCACACTTAATGTGGTTTATATTTTTCAGTTTTTTGGTTGTCATATCATACCAATGTTAATTGTACATTCATTGTGATGCCAGAGGAGGATAGGAAGAGTCTTGCTTCTCTCAAGGTTGTTTCCCTCACTACCTCATCTCATGAGGTTTCTTTGCGACGGTTGCCTTTGTCTTTGCCTGTCGAAAACATGAAAGCATGTTTTTGTAAAGCTCATTTGAAACGGTTTCTTGTAAAGAGTACCCTAGAAAAAATGACTTTCTCATTTTGTAAGATCCCTTCATATATTTCTTTGCTGTTATAATAAGATCCCAGTAAAAACAAGACATCATTCTCTGGAACCTCTTCTTTGGAAGCCTGTAATACCTGAAGAAGGCTGTTTGCTCACGCTTTCATTAATCTCAATGTCGGCTGCTGAAGCATCGATTTGGCAATTGTGTCACGAAAATCCCAAAAGCTTCATTTCCAACTATCTTGAGCCTTTAAGGGAATGAAAAGTTCACTTTTAAATTGTGATTTATTTGCAGAACGTACTACATCATCAGAATGCATATTGAGAAGGATGCTTTTTTAAATTAGCATGGGTCATGTTAACCAGCCCAAACTTGACCTACTGGGAAGCATTAATGATTTTTCAATTCCCTTTACCGCCATGTGCCGCTATGAACTCGAGATGTCGGCATCGCTTGGCACGTGGACTTGCGAATTAATCAGCACTGTGATTTTCACACAAAGGGTTTCTTGCAGCTTCACTTCCATACTAAAACACAAGCAGATGGAGTCCGGTTGAAATGCTGCCCGTTATGTTTAACACAGATTCTAGAGACCTCTAGCTGCCTTCGCATTGTTCTTGAGTCTGCCTACTGCACAGGAGAAACATCATGGCTTAGAAGAAACATTGCTCAAGATCTTCAAGGTCAGTAGTGCAATATCAATGTTCCCCAAGATCATGCTGAAATACGACAGAAGCCCCTCAATTCTTTCTTCTGACTTATACCATATAGCTTGGGGATTTGAATGACAGCAGATTTGGAAGGGGACCTTTTGCAGATTGCCGCCATTCCAAAATTGTGAATGCTAATGTGCCGTGTGCCGCACACACATGCAGAGGCACATGCAGGTTTGACGCCATTGACCTTCATTTCCCCTGGGCAAAGTAGATGGTAGACAGCCATTTATCTTTTATTCATTTTGCCATTTCCAAGGAAGAAGCTTTCCTGCCACTGTTGCTTGTCACAGCAGAGGCCATTTTGTGATGTGTTCTGAGCTGCTGATGAAAAACGTGCACACACAAATTCGGACAGATATGTTTATATATTTCAACGTATCATGCATACAGACGCGGTATGTGATAGTCATGTGAAACTGTGACTTTCTTGACGTCTGACATTGAAACTAGTATTTAGAAAGCAGGTGGTTCTGAGAATCTTTCCTACTTTTATATCTTTTGCTTTTTATTATCATTTCCTTACAATCCATAACAACATCAACATTTAGGATACCACACTTACCACCTGAGCTGTATAATGCGAGAAACATCTCCAATATTGTCAAATGCATTTTGACGTGAATTTTCAGCCATTGTTTCATACATCTAATGTTTTTCTGATGTGATTGATAGATTAATGTAATGGGTGGTTTCTCATTTTCTTTGTTTGCGTAACATTGAACATTTCATCAGAACTGTAATGAACCACGGATCGTTGACATTCTTTTGTCATTCACAGTTAGAAGAATTTGTGTTTATTCAAAAAAAGAATGGACTGTTATCACTGAATAGATTTAAACTCACAGGTTTATTATCACATCAGGCCCGGCTGCAGGATAAAACGACTGAGGTGGCATGGTCAATTCTTAAGGGGGCATAACTTTAAACCAACAGTATACAGAAATTTTGTAAGACACATTTTTGTATGTATATATTAGGGAGCGTTAAAACAAACCTGTTACGTCTGACAGTGCCTTTTTGGTCCCTTAGATTCCAGAGTTTTAAATAGTTATATCTCGCCAATATTGTCCTATTCTAACAAACCAATAGAAATTGAAATAGAAAGCTATTTATTGAGCTTTCAGAAAAAAATCTCAATTTCGAAATATAGATCGTGAAGGCTGGATTTGTTGTCCAGGGTCACATATGGTCTCACAAATTCTACATCCACTGCAAATTCTTGATTTTATGGCTCTAGCAACAGTAAGGTTGCTAGTTTTGTTCCTAGGGAACACTTCCCAAGTCCTTTGTACAACTATTTGATTCGTGTCACTTTTTTTCATGACAAAGCTATGATTTTCTCACAAGACCATTTGTGGTAGAGCTTCATACAGTATTGGCTTAGTGTTGATAAATAAGTTATGTTATGGAACCAGTTCAATTCCACATACACAGGTCTCACCACTGTTTCTTCTTCACTCTTTACAGATGATAACTGTCGTCTGGGAGATTATAAAAAATTGAAGAACAAGATGTTGGACTTGCACGCTCAAAGATACTTGACCCCCAGTAACCATGGTAGCCATGAGAAAGATATGGCGACTAGGAAGCGTCTGGTGGACATGATGTTCAAGCGCTTTGACGCAGATGGTAATGGACGAGTTGACAGCAGTGAGCTCTCACAGGTATGTTCAATCTTAAAATTGACGTTGGTTTCCTCATAATGAAACATCTTTATGTTCCTTTTAAATTGCCAACCAATTTTCACATAGAAGAGACAAATGAAAGGAGTAAACTGTAGGGGTGCCTCAGGGCCCCTATAAGAATATTTTAGGTCACTTGGAGAGGTTTTCTCAATTATAAAATTACATTTTAAGTTAGTACACTACATTTGCGTTTACAGTATATGACTTGAAATTAAAAGATTTCTATTGTTGTGATTTGAACATTATTGTTGAAATGGTTTTATTTAACTTAAAATCACTTTCCAAAAAACATAACTTTAACACAATATACCAAAAAAAGTTGTACATTTTCTTTTTTACAGTCATATTTGTGGGAAATCAGTGAAATTTGGCAGAGAAAACTACGTTCCCCAAAATCCTGTTGGAGAATAGCAAATTTTCCAAGCATCCACACATAAAAAATAGAAAAATCATATAGTAAACAATGGCTATTTGAGTTTGTGTTCACAATCTTCTCAGAACAAGAAAACAACTCAAGTGTGCACACTTTTTCTCTCAAACCAACTTGATTTAGGATTGGTGACAAATGTCACCGGGATAGTATTCTTGTATATCTGTGTTGCTTTGCTTGTGTACAAAATCTATTATTCAAAATATTTTATTACATTTAAATAAACTGAGAATGGCTGGGGATCTTTATTCAACGTTTTACTGCATTCATTTGAAACACCAAATGAGGCTGTGAGCGTGTCTCTTTCTTTATAACTCGCTCATATGCTGATCCCAGGTCAGCTGTGCTTTATCTTGTCCTGCGGCAGAAAGATTACACCTGTCCATAGAGATACGGAACACAGCAAAATGAGCAAAATATGAATTTATTCATATTTCTCCAGAGAAAAAACTCGCACTTTCACTCTCGGTTACAGGCATGAGCCATTTCAATTTCATTGTGCTATATTTTCGTGTCATTTACATATTTCTTCATTCTCTGTGGAAGACGAATGCATCTCTTTGCATGCATGGCAGAACGAAGACAAGGAAAAAGTAAAAACTTTGGACCGTCTTTGAATACGGAAGTTTGCCTTTTGACATGAAGGTGTGTGGGTCGAAAGGTGATCGACGATGGGTAGCATACACTGAAATACGGCGCAAAAAACCCAACATAGAGCAGTTAAACTAGATCAGTATTCTGTTCAAGCAGATCTTCTGCTACACCTGTCATGATCTTTTTGCATAAATTCCATAGGCAGACCATGAAACTTGTGGATTTATAACTTTTTTTTTAAACAAGAACAACCATTCTTGTGCCATTCATTATCAAACAGACACACTCCAAAACAAGATTTCTTATTTTATTTTTCCTTAATCTTAGATGACATGTAAGCCTCCTTACTTGCCACCGTTCTCTGTTGTCCGCATTGGACAGATATAAGATCAACTTTTATTATTTAAATGTTGAATGATGATTCTAATGTCAGTCTTTTGCAGTCTTTTAACGAATCAAAATGGAATTGGTTTATGAATCGGGAGAGAGAACGTATGAATAAAATATAATTTTCTGTAGGATGTGGCATGAGGAGGATGGAACGGTTTGGTTATATAAAATCTGTCTGCTTGGGATGTAAAAACGTAAACACAAAAAGCAACATTTTGTGCCTTTGTGTCTGCGAGTTTTCTCACTTTTTTGTACTTAGCAACAATGCATAGCAACAGAGGTCAGAGTAAGGTCGACATATGTGGGTTTCTGACCTGGTAACAAAAGTTTCTATAAGAGGATTAGAGAAAGCAGATACTGAAATGACAGGATTGAATGGGAATATGCAGGTCTGCTTTTAGATGCATTGTCAATCAGATCAGGTCAGGCTTAGAACCAGGTATGTCAAAGCTTCCTGGAAATAGCAATATCCTAAAAATAACACCAAGATCAGAATCTGTATTAAGGCTCACAATTCATTTATATACGCAATCATTATTGATTATTTTAAACAATACCAGCAGTTTTTTCTAGCGAATGGTTGATTATGATTCTTCACACCTCATATATTTAATAAATCTTATAAGTAATCCACAGTGAATCTAACCCTTAAAATTCATCATCACCATTCCCTACAGCTTTTCTTACTAGCTGTAATTACCATCCGATATTTTTGGCATAGATAAATGTGCTCTACAACATTTGCTGTAATCCCTAATGTCTTTCAGCATAAAACTGTTATGAAAATCCTGCTTTGTTCCAGATGCTTGCCAGCAGACAGGAATCACAATATCAGATGCAGATGAGAATCTCGTTTTAATCATTTATTTTTTGACTTGCACACAAGTAAACTTGTTTTTCTTCACCACCCAGATTTGACAAAACATAAAACATCAAGTCACAGCCCAAAACAGCATTTTTATTCTTACTGTTAGTGATCCTGTACAGTATATATGTAGTCTGGACAACACTTTCCTTCATGGTTGGTAAGAGCATGTCACAAAACTTGTCCATGTTGCCCTCCGCCTATTTTGCCTTGTGAGAAATTTCTACAAGAAAACATCTTCTTTTAGATTTTAGATAATGGTTTTGTATATTTCTATTTTGCATTTTATTATTGTTTGTATCCTTATTTAATTCTTATATTTTTTATTATTTGTAAATATATTTTTATTTTAACATTATTATTTTCTATATTAATATAAGATGGTTAAGCTGACTGTCTGTGTCATTCTACATACACTCACCTAAAGGATTATTAGGAACACCAGTTCAATTTCTCATTAATGTAATTATGGTGGTGGTGTAATGGTGTGGGGGATGTTTTCTTGGCACACTTTAGGCCCCTTAGTGCCAATTGGGCATCGTTAAAATGCCACGGCCTACCTGAGCATTGTTTCTGACCATGTCCATCCCTTTATGACCACCATGTACCCATCCTCTGATGGCTACTTCCAGCAGCATAATTCACCATGTCACAAAGCTCGAATCATTTCAAATTGGTTTCTTGAACATGACAATGAGTTCATTGTACTAAAATGGCCCCCACAGTCACCAGATCTCAACCCATTAGAGCATATTTGGGATGTGGTGGAACGGGAGCTTCGTGCATCCCACAAATCTCCATCAACTGATGCTATCCTATCAATATGGGCCAACATTTCTAAAGAATGCTTTCAGCACCTTGTTGAATAAATGCCACGTAGAATTAAGGCAGTTCTGAAGGCGAAAGGGGATCAAACACAGTATTAGTATGGTGTTCCTAATAAACCTTTAGGTGAGTGTATGTAACCAATACTAAAACGTCAATAAAGATTTGATAAAAATAAGAAAAAAACATTAATGAATGCAAAGCAAAACAAAGAAATATAAGGAGGAATTATTTGTTTATTTATGCAGGTTTATTTGATTCATTTATTTATGCAGGTCATCAAGCAGGAAGGTCTAAGCAGGACAACATCCGAGTGCACGCTGTTCGATCTGTTCAAATACAATGACGTCAATGATGATGAACACCTCACTAAAGACGAGTTCTACGCTGCCTTCGGTGAGTTGTGATGGAAGGATAGTTAACACGTGAACATGTTAAATGCCGATGAGAGATCAAACTAAATCACATCTGCATGATCAGCACCGTCAGGCATTTAATAGCTGTGACACTTCGCTCTGTGTCGTCCACGATGGAAATTCATAGAAAAAAATAGCTTTCATTTCTGGTTACAGGCATGAGTTGTTTTAATTTCACGTCATTGACATATTCTTCATTCGCAATGGAAGAAGAATAGATTCTTTCTGGCGTTGGTTTCTAAAGGAATTTGTAACTATTCAGTCGTTGAGTGATTCATTTATATTTATTCATTTAACAGACAGCTTTATCCAAAGTGACGCACCAAAAATGGAGTCTTTAATATTTTGTCCAAAGAGCCAGCGATGAGAACAGTACTCAAAGCTGTTTACAGGTAGAAATAGCAGTGAAGGTAAAAGTGAATCATTACACCGTTACGAACCGATAACTAGTTTTTGAGGATTTGTGAACGATAAACACTCATTGGTCTGTGAACTATATTGGTCATTCTGTGTATTTGTTTATTTTCTTTGTGATATTTTGCAGTCCTGTTTTGTTAAGACTGCAAGCATCCTTCGGTTCCAGAATTTTTAATGAAGGATCATTTTGAATAGGAACGTGTAAAAGGATGCTTGGTTGTCACTGGCTTGGACTATGGACACACTTTGTAATGGAAATAAATTTGGTGGTTAGATTTTAATTAAACTCTAATTAAAGTCTACACTGATATTTTTCAATAAGTCACTGAACAGTGACGACCTGGGTCAGATTTTCCTCATTAATAGATTTACTGAGGAGAAACTGAGAAACACTCATTAACTTCACAGCTTAAGATGCAAGTAACATTAGTTACAGAGAATCTGGTTCAGCCTGGAAAGATGAACGACCAACCCACATGGATTATCAAGTTTATAAAATACATTTTTGTCAAAGTGCCGGTTTTTGTATTTTTATGCTTTTTTAAGAGAGATTGTTATAAATTTCTAACCTCATAGCAAATAATTTAAAGTAACAAATATAAATGAAAGTCTTGAATTCATGGAATACAAATTCCTAATACATGGATATAACAATGTTGCACAAATATTGAAAAGCGTTTAAGAAACTCTCTGAAGCTGAATGAGGGAGATATCAAAATGTTCCCACCTTTACACCATCATTCAGCATGCCGCACTCTCTCATTTTCCTTTTTAGTCTCGTCTTCTTCTGACATTTCAATTTAACTCAATTTCCTCTGACATTCTCCGAGGACGGAGACATTTAAATAGAACACAAATTGTGCGGTGCATGAGGGTTTAAGAAAGAGACAATAATGCGTAGAGCGCTTTTGTGAGATCCCCTCCGCTACACACCGGGCTTCTGAACATAAAGCAGCTTTTCAGACAGGAAAAGGAAGGTTTCGGAATGGAAATCGCTGCCTCTGTCTGCCCCCGTGCCCTTCTGCCGATCACAGCGGGAGTCTGGGGGAAGCTGGAACAGCCCTACAGGCAAACCGAAAAAACGCAGCGCTACTTTTGTTGTTCTTTTCAACTTGAAAACAAAAAGATAACAAGACGTTTTGTCAGATGTCCTCGGAGAGCTCCGTCACTCCGTACTCTTTTAACAAACGTTTTTTAGTTTTTAATGCTGCTTTTAAAACGGTGCGTGCTTGTTTCTTTAAGTTTTATTTTAAGCTTCTTAAAACTACTTTATAAGCAGTGCATGCTTTATGTTGGGACAAGTGCCAGAGATGTGTGTGAGAATAAACAAGTGCATGTGTCAAAGGAACAGTTCGCCCGAAAATAAAAATTCTGTTTTTATCCTCAAGTGAGTCAAGCTTGTTCCAAATTTCTTTGTTTCGATAAACACAGAGAAAGATATTTGGGAAAATACTTTTAACCAAAAAGTTCTTGGCCACCATTGACAACCGCAGTAGGAAAAATTGCTTCATAAATTTCTTTGTTCTGTCGAACACAAACAATGATATTTTAAAGAATGTAAGAAAACAAACCGTTCTGGGGCACTTTTGACCACCATTGTAATTTTTCCTACTATGGTTGTCAATGATTGTTTATTTACAAGCATTCTTCCAAATATATTTCTTTGTGTTCATCGGAACTAAGACATTTATGACAGAGTTTTTATTTTTGGGTGAACTGTCCATTTAATTAGTTTGATCTGCTGTGTGTAATTCCCGTTTAGATATAAGCTGCTTTTTTCTTCGCATGGAAGTCTATCCGAATCCATTTTTTTGGGTTGTAGGTAGCATACTAACACTTCAGTCTAATGGCGTTGGTGCACTTTAGTGTGTTGGGGTTTGTAGGCTACATGCTGGGATGACAGGTTTAGTAAACTTTAGTTTTATTACGTTGACGTTGTTTGTTGTTGTTCAGGGAATTTATCACACGGGTTTAGATCTCAGTCCTGATGGAGGGTGACAGGCCATGAAAGCACGAAAGAGGCCAGTTTGGGTTTGGAGAGTGTCTGGTCTCCCCAGAGAAAGATTGAGTGTTAGATATTCTGAAAGAACGAAGAATTTAGTGAGGTGCTATGTCCCCCATGTCATCATTTTCTTTATCAAAACCTGAATTTATATGAAGATATTTCGAAAAATGTCTCAGCGTTTTTTGTGTCTATCAACAGGGGAAGTCAAGGTTATTTGTACGAACATTCTTCAAATATTTCCTTTCGTGTTCTGCTGAAAAAAGTCATACAGGATCGGAATGACATGAGAGTGAGTAAATGATGAAAGAACTTTCCTTCTTAGGTGAACTATCACATTGCAACTACATTACCAAAAGATGCTCTTCGTTTCTTCACGGCCTTTTATCAGTGACTGTTGTGTATGGAAGTAATGCTTCCATGTTCTATAAAAAAGGCTTTTGAAACATGGTAAGTGTGACTGGCCGTTGTTTCTGTCCCTTGGGAACATTTCCATTTCTAGTCTGGGTTTAGAGTAGCTCAATCTTTAAAAGCTGAAAACCCTATTTCCTTTATAACTTTATGATGACAATTAATGTATCATCATGTTTTTCCATCAGGATCAGATCTCATGATGCGTAAACCTCGCAAGCTGTGCGAATCTGGTGAGAATCAAGACTGTTAATGCCTAGCGTTTAGCATCAATTCAATCAGTTTTTGAAGTCTGCGCTTTAGTTTTAAATGGATGCTTTTAATGACTCTTCATTAATGTAGATAGAAGCGGCATGTTGTCATAGCATGCATTCATCTGTATCAGAGAAAACTGTGATCTACAGATGTGTGAAGACTTTTATACTTGTTTATTTTATATGCGCACACACAAACTCTTATGGGTAGTTAGACAAATTTGTGTCCTATGGTGTGGCAGCAAAAGAAAAAAAAAACAGTGAAGATAAATCTCTTTTATGCTATTTTATATTATAAATATAAATAATAATAATATAAAACAATATATTATTTACAGTTTTTTTCACACCATAGGACACATGTACCGTATATTTGTCAACTACCAATATATTACACTTGTACTTATGAATAGCATATTTTTTCATATGTCATTCAAAGATTTAAAATGAAAAAAAAATGTTTAAGTATTATTCAAGCTGTAATATGTATGTTTTTGGTAAAAAATAAGTTATCTAGCAAGTAGGCCTACATTAAAGCTGACTCCAATTTACATTGTGAATCATTTTGAAGACTTTTAGTCGTTTCTTCTTCGTGTGACCCCCCTTAATCCTTCATGCTGTTTGGTGCATCTTTGTGGACCTGTGTCATGATCGGTGTGTTCAGTCGGCATATCTGTATGCTTCATGCTCCGAACTATTTACATCTCCCGGTGGAGTCAGAAGGCAATTACTTAGCAACACGCCGGCCCACAATGCCGTTCCTTTCATCTGTCAGAGCTGATATGCCTCCAGAGAAAACGTCAATCCACCTGCCCTGTCTGCTAAACAGACAAGCGCACACACAAGAATACACGAGCCGCTCAATATCATTGGCAGCGGAGAATTGTGTGATAAGAAACAGGGCCTCACTTGAAACAAAATTGACTTCAGTAAAAAGCAATACAGGCTTTTAAAGATTGCCATATGGGATGTGTGAAAAGAGGAAGGTGGGAAATTAGAGCGAGGGAGCAAAAGAAAAACTGGTTCGCAGCTCTGTAATACGGTGTGAAATACACTTTCATTTATGAAATTTAACCATCCCTCGACTTTTCTCTCTCGTGTTCCCTCTTGAATGCGAGCTACAATTAGCTCAATTAAAAGTGTGTACCGGGATGGCATGCTAATACAAGCATGTCTCAGGGGTTCCCCCCCATTGACTGCCGTGCAGATTGACTTTTTCACGGTGGGTGAAGTTAGCTTTTCTTTTCTCTAGCTTCTTGATTGGGTCACGGTTAAGGTTTTATTTCGTCGCACTGTACCTGTAAAAGAATCTGCGGCTTTCAGAGAGGACTTATAGGCTCGTAAAGGCACTAGTGGATGGGCGGAGAAGAGGCGAATGGGATTTGGATGGGTGGGCAACAGGTAAGTTTGACTGAAGACATTTAACCACATCGCTGCTTGTTGGAAAGGATCACCATAAATTATAAATGGCCATTAGGGTCCTGCTGTTTCTTGTTGTTTCTCATCGCACAGGTGACATTTTGTGTGTAATATTTAGGAGGATCTACTGTATTAACATAAACGCAATATAAACTACATAGCTATGTGTTCAGAGGTGAATAAAGACCTTATAAAGTGAAGCGTTAGAATTAGCTATTTCTATCTACATACTCCGCAGGTCCCCTTTTATGGAATTCACCTTGTTATTTCTTCTGTAGCCTAAGCAGACAAACTGCTTTACAGAGCGTGTCTTGTGAATACGTTATCTCCTTTGGCAAAAAAGCAAAAAACGTAGTGTCGGCCAGCGTAGAGCTTCGAAAGGGAGGGGTGGACTGAGCAGTTGGTTGCAATTCACAACCTCACCACTAGGTGCAGCAAAAATATCTACACGGCACCTTTAAGTGTGCTGGAACCTTAAAAATCTGTAACTTTTTATACAGTTATTGAGCTGTTACATAAAAATCAGTGTCAGGCAGTAACATTTTTCATTGCCCTTACCCCGAATCATAACTTATAATGATTTTTAGTGGAGCTGTCAGGTGCAGTTTTGTTGAAAATGTCTGTTTGATGTCTTTTGACTTGCACAATTTTTCGAACAGAGATGACGATAGAGAGGGAAATTATATGCATTGTAGTTTTATTTAATTGTTATGTATGTTACATAAATTAAGTTTATAATAGATTGAAAATGATTATTGAATTCAGCAATACTTACCAGGCGGTGATATAACCCTTGAATGCTATTACTTATTAAGAAAAGTTTTTTTGTAAATGTTAAATCAGTAATTCATCAGAAAGAATAAATGATGGAGAAAAGTTCATTTAACAAAACACAAGGTGTAGTCGAGGGCACTTTCCACATGTTAAAGAACCGATTCAGCTGTCTGGTTCTCAGTGGTAGAGTCGATCTGAAAAATGATCTTTAAACCAGAGCTGACAACCATATTCTGCTGTTGTGTGAACAGCCTTTTTCTCTCTCCACTTTTGATTTAGTTTTTTTGTAGTTTCTCTGGCAGCAGAAACATCTCCGCTTTGTAATGGGAACAATCTGAAACTGAATTAAATGTTCACTTCACATTTAATTCTGCTGCTGTGAGGGATGTTGTAGTCCTGAGGGAAAATCTGCTGCACATGCTCTATATGAGGGCAAAACCTTTTACTGTACCGTCATTCATCACCAATGTTGAGTCTATATGTTATGACATCACTATATTGTTAGTATGTGTTGTGTGTTGTCCTGCAGTAAAATTTTTGTTTAGAGTGCTATTGACAAAAACGCACAGCAACACACAACGTCATCTGTCTCTTGCTCTGCTTGTTCTGTAACATTCACGTGCCGTTCAATCCTGCAGGGAAATGTAAAACGCAGTGGCTCGCCCTGGAGCAAATTCCAGATCTGTTAAGACACAAAGGAGTGTAATTGAATGGTTAGGGAGGATATTACTGAATGCTGGAGATGGTGTCAGAGTATTACTCAGTACTCACAGACACAAACACCAGGCCTTTTTTTAAAAACTGTGCTGCGTTTACTGCAGTCAGGCTTTGGAATTGTATTAGTCAACCTATAGATTTATTTTAGCCAATGACAAATACTTAACGAAACAGTTTTCCCCAAAATAAAATTGACTTACAGGTTGTTCTAACCTCATTTTATTGTATTATTCGCCGGTGTTCAATTACATTAAGTCGCCTTTGGATGTGTCGCACCAGACTTTAGAGCTATGGGAAAGGGAATATAACGTCTTTTGTTTTTTATCTGTTTTTCACAGAAAGCAATTGTGTGGCTTTGGAAGAGCTTAAATACATTGCATCTGTCGTATTAGAGATTTTGTAGGTTTCTTTCGTGTGTTTCTTTAAAAGCAAAGTCAAGCCTTGTGTTGCACGCCTAAATCTGTGAATATTGAATATCTATTAGATTCTTAGATTGTTTTTAAGATCTAACATACAGTTGAATGGTTGCATGGCCTCCGAGGTTCAGTGTATGAAATTTAGCAGCATCTAGTCATTAGGGTGCGAATTGCAACCAATGGTTTAATCCACCTGTCCCTTTTGAAGATCTACGGTGGCTGACACAGGACTATGATAACATCCCATTTTCGCTTCTTTACCGAAAGAGATAACGTGTTTACGAAGTGCGATCTCTTGAGCAGTTTGGGCTACCGTAGCAGGGGGACCCGTGGTTTATGTAAATAGAAATTGCTTATCCTAAGGTAATAAAAAAACATAACGTTTCATTATGTAAGGTCTTTAAACACCTCTGAAGACATTTATGTATATTATTTTGCATGTGTGTCAATAGAGACAGTAGAGTGAAAAAAATACCCATTGAACCTTTAAATTAGTAAAACACAGCTCTCTATCAAGTAGTTTTTCTGTGATTATAAAATTGATCACAGTCTTCTAAAGCTTAAGTCATGCTCAACAAGTCGTGTTCAACAAGTGTACATATAACGTCAAAATATGAGATTACAGGAAGAATATCAACGATGATGTTCCAAGAATAGAAACGTGGTGCTGTTTTCCATCGTCTTTTCACATCATCTGACATTTGGCAGGGGCTTACAGCCTTCTTACACAATGATTGGTTGACAGGTGTCAGGTCATTAGGTATATTGGTGATATGGAAAGATAGATTTGCCTACAACACAGGGAAACGCTGTCTGTCAAAGTTTGTCAAAGTTATTAGTAGACTTCTTTCTACATTGTTCAAGTTTGTTGAACTCTTTATATTAGCATAGGACGGCTTGCACATTGTTGACCCTATCAGTAAGGAAAAGGTCATTATCATAATCATTTAGATATTATTCTCCTGTTCTTGAGACTTTACCCCATAACTGAAATCACTCAAACCGCTCTAAACCATCTTAAATTAGCG